>NC_060890.1:6523154-6708154 GCF_014805685.1 Silurus meridionalis | reverse complement strand
TTTTAAAAGTGTTGACCAATTTCTCAATAAATGGTGATCTGTCAATAAATATAAGCCACATATAAGTACTTAAGAGAACAATATAATATTTATACACTGCCAAACTCTAACAAAACTAATTTCTTATTCAAGTTTAATTACTTATTAAGGTTTTTATATTAGATTTATATTATTGTCTTGAGTGGCACAGTTGTTTAAGGATTTGCTCTATCGCTAATCAATCACACGGACGTCATAACATCAATAGGGATCATATGCACCACTTCTTATATACTGAATTCAAAATTGCAGCATGATTATGATTTGGCTTCGGATGATAAGCGAGGTTTGTTGTTTTCTAACCGGTTAGCAGTCAGCCAAGACCGTACTCCGTGGCTCGGAGGAGCAGTGTGGCTCTCCCAGGGTGCGGACTACGTCTCTAAGCCGGGGACCCCCCCTCCTGTCTCGTCTCTCGGAGACGTCTTCCGCTGACGATAATATGAGCGACACGGACTCCATTCCCTGTTCGCCGCTGAGCCTCGGTGCCTTCGCAGGCCGCTCCCCCATGAGTAAAGACTCCTATTGTTTAATTTGAATGTATTTCTCGTTATACAAATGTCAGCTTCCGTTGTAGTTCTTATTCTTGCGCTCATTGTTTAGTTCCCGAAATCATTATTGGAGTGAAAACCGTAAAAAGTGGGTTTTGTTTTTGCAGGTTGGCCAGGCATACATGAAACAGATGACGCAGAAAGAAACAACTGGAATCGAAAGGTTATGATTAAAAATTGTTTTTCCCCCAAACAAACAAATTAGCATAGTAGGTGTCATGAGACCTGAAATCATCTTTTATTCCCAGGACTCTGAGAGCGGAGGAGATAGCGGTTGTCCGAGTGAAAAACGCAGCGAAGGAGACCCAGTTGAACACCATGACAGGGTATTTATTTATTTCTTTTTATCCTTTTCTGCTCAGCATCATACAAGCAATATATACCTAAGCATTTTAGATGTATAGAATAAATAAAATACATTATGTTTATTTATTTCATAGACATTGTACATTTGTAAGGTATACCGATCAGGCATAACATTAGGACATTATGGGCAGATCGCAGGCCAGTTTTTGTGGAACAGACCACAAGAGCTGCAGTTTTGGAGACGTCTAGCCGTCCTGTCAAACTGGCTCAAATCCTTACACTTGCCCATTTTTCCTGCTTCTAACTCGTCAACTTTGAAGGCAAAATGTTCACTTGTCATAATGATATGCCTGATCAATGTATTTAAGTGTGTTATTTAGTAATACAGTCTAGTTTTGGATTCTTCACCTCTGTAATAGTGGGTTTTATACGTCACCATGTAGGCCCGACCTTTCTACCACAGACATTACTCTGAATCGGATGACGACAGTATGCGTCGGGTAAATACAACTAATTCAGTACCCCTTCTTCGCCCTCGAATCATGATCATGTAACCATACAACACTTCCCTTTATATGTTTCTCATCTCACCCTTTCTCCAGCTTTCTGCAACCAGTATTCACAATTCTCTCCCATGTTCATTACATTCTCTACCCTTCCTCTCACTTTTTCTTCAGCATAGAGTGGTGGGTAACCCCAGCAAGCTCTCCATTACTGTAACCTTCCCTGAATCCCTGACGGTGATTTCCTGCATGCACCACGTATATAGTCTTGCCCTCTGGTTTGAGCATCAGTGTTATTTGTAATCCAGAAAAAGGCACATTGGCCCGAGGTCTTTCCCTTTGCTTCTTGGTATTCCAAAGCATGCTGGTATCCGAAGACTGAAGGATAGCTTTTAATTTATGTTCTTGATACCCCACTTATTTTAATCTTGTCTTTCTGCATGTAGATGATTGCTGCTAGTTTGAAAAGACACAGTCGTTCCTCTTCTATAAGTAAATGAGACTTGCTTGTGTATCACCACTCCCGTAATTATGTTCACGTTCTTGTCTTCTGTGTCTGTTTTATGTAGGCATGTATTATTTTAAGTCAAGTCAGGGGTCCCTAAACTATTGCCCGCCAGAGACCTATTTAGAAAATTTAATTTTAAATATATGTTTTACTCGTATCATATATGTATTTGATAATAAATGTTGGCTTTCAAACTAAAATTTCCCTCCATTATTAACGAAGTTCAAGGCAACGGTAGTTGATTGCTGATACTAGATTGTTGATAGTCTATTCCGTTTAGATAGTTTTTCCGGCTTCCGGTCCACTGTCATTGCAAGAGCGGCCTCTAGAGGCGAATCACTGGCACCACATGCTGTTTGTTTTTACACCTGAGACACCATGCGAAAACGTTTGAGGACCCCTGCTTTAAGTGAACGACTCAATACATTTCCACCATCTCTGGGCCAGTATGCATTAGTTACTTAAGTATATTTTTTTTTTCTTAAAATGTCTGCATCTTGCACATGAGAATTGCAAATAGTTGACTGAAACCCAAACAGATGACTTCTGAGAACTGAAAAGGAAGCAACCTCATCTGGTTACAAAAGATAATGTCAGTGCTTCTAGAGAAGCAAAAAAATAGAACAGATATAGAGAAGCAGTCATAAGTGAATAAGCGTTTTATGCTGTAGTTGTTTTTTGTTTTTTGTGTTTTTCATCTTTGTCTAGTAACTGTGGTTGATGGTTCTTGCCTTCTCAAAACCTCCATTGTATTGCACAAGACAAACACACAAACCGATTCCGCACCATTTATGTACCAACCTTTGCACTCCTGAGCATCTTCCTTTATATAGAAACATCTTTTTGTATATGCATTGTCCTTTTATACATATCACTTGCTCTTCTCATCAGCTGACGGAGGAAAAATGGAGTTTCTTCCATTCGTCCCGTGCCCACGTTCACAGGCCGTCTTGTGTGGCTGTAGAGGTGGAGAGACTGAACACGTTTCTCGAACGGAAAATCGGAAAATCTATTCTGGGCAAGGTAAAGTTTTATTCGCTTTATAGAAGATCAAATTCATCAATAGAAAATGTATGTCAGGTTGAGAAATGATCCTTCTTATTGCATTAGTTAGAAATAGTTTATAAATATGAAAAAAAATTCTGCCTTCTCATCACCAGGTCTATCTAGCCATGGTTCGATACCATGAAGCAGGTCGTTTCTGTGAAAAAGACGCACCATGGGACCAAGATTCAGCTGTGTACCATCTGGAAAGGGCAGCGATGTGTGGCGAACTGGAGGCCATTGTAGCCCTCGGTCAGTTATATCTACAGCTGCCACATCACGTTCTACACGAGGTTGAACTTCAGGTACCGCTTGCTGTTTTTATTCAGATTTTATTTGAAAGATGATCGATATGAGCTTGTTTTGCATGCGAATTTACTTTGTCGATGTGTCGCTGGATTCAAACAACAGGACAATGAAGAGAACAGGAAGAAAGGCTTCCAACTGTTACTTCAGGCTGCTGAGGCTGGAGACAGACCCAGTATGATTTTAGTTGCCAGAGCGTTTGATACAGGAGTAAACCTCCCGCCTAACAGGTACAATGTCTATGTTAATGTTTATTCATTTGGTCGTTTTACAGAACAGCCACAGCATGGACTATACACTATATGGACAAAAGTGTGTGGACACCTGACAATAAGAATGACCACCTCATTCCACATTTAGTGCCCATTTGCTCTTATAATAACCTCCACTCTCCCGGCAAGATGTTCCACTAGATTTTTGGAGCGTACATATAGAGAATTGTGTTAATTCTAACCACTAGACCACCAGGAAACTTTAACTTATGTAAATTATATTTTCATGGAGCTGGCTTTGTGCACTGTGGCATGTTCATGCTGAAACAGGTTTGGCTTCGCCAAGTTGCAAGTAAAATGTAACGCTTCCAAAGCCAAAGACAATTGTGTGTGCTTTCGACTTTGTGGTAACAGTTCGGGAATATGGCTGGAAAAATAAGGTGCCCCATTACTTTTGTCCATAGAGTGTATTTACTTATTTTTTTAATCCTTTATGTTTTAGTAGAAGCATTGCCTTGATGGTTTTATCCACACTGACCTCTGACAGCTGACATTTTTCTCTTGACCACCACACATTTGCATCTGAAGATGAAAAGTTTACTGCAGGTTTCTGTGTAAAAAAAAAAAAAAAAAAGTTGCTTTTGATTACCGTATTGTTGTATTTACAATGTGCAGGACTCAGGACTGGGAGGAGGCGGTGCATTGGTACGAAAATGCACTAAACATGACTGATTACGATGAAGGAGGAGAGTATGACGGCATGCAGGACGAACCACGCTACCTCCTTTTAGCTCGGTTGGCCGAGATGTACCAAGAAGGAAGATTCAGCCTTACGGCAGATCCTCAGAGAGCAGGTATGTATGAACATGCATTTTTATATATATATAATTTTTTATGTATTTATTTATTTATTTTTGTTCTGTGTTTTTGTTTTAATTGTTAAAAGGATAGAGGCAGTGTCACTGTCAGGCATTACTTTTCTTCCTGTTACTGACAGACAAAAAATGTATATAATAACAGTTAAAAATATATATTTCCAGAGGAAATGCTGATTCACAAAAGAGGAAAGGATATGGGATGTGAAAGGTGCTTTTGTGGTTACTTTAGCTTTCTGCCCACATTATTTAGGTGAACTTTGAACTATGAATTCCCACGCCTTACTCTTGTAAGCAGAGCATGGAGATAACAAAAAGGGGGAGACTGTCGTTTGGTGAACATCTGAGGGGGAAAAAACGAATTTGTGAACATCTGAGGGGAAAAAAAATAATTTCTGAAAATCTGAGGGGAAAAAAGAATTTGTGAAAATCAGAGGGAAAAAATAATTTGTGAATATCAGAGAAAAAAAGAATTAGAGAACATTTGAGGGGGAAAAAAAATAAATTGTGAAAATCTGAGGGAAAATATAATAATTTGTGAACATTTGAGTTTCTTGAAAACGGACAATCTTGAATCTCTTCGATTCCACCTTGTGTATTTATATTTATTAAATAAATTATAAAAGGGCCCTTAAGATTTTTATTTTTTTTTTTTTTACATGCAATCAGTAATTTCACACTGTATATGACTAACCTTGAACTGTATCTGAGCTTATAACCTACAATTAAAATGATTTAAACAGAAACCTCACAAGCTTCCCTGGTCTCTTTCCTCTGTAGGCGATCTCTTCACTGAGGCAGCTGATGCCGCCATGGAGGCGATGAAGGGCAGACTGGCTAACCAGTACTACATGAAAGCTGAGGAAGCTTGGTCTGCAATGGAGGAGTGAAGGAACTGATTCGACCTCCTCAGACTTCTAATGTTGTTCATTTCTGTGTGAAAATATGTTTACACGCTCTTTTTACAGCATTTTATTTTCCGGTGTGCTGGTGTGCAATCCGGTTTTATAATTAGGGGGTGTCTTAAGCCACGCATCCACACAAGCATTTGAGAATATTTGGGTTCTCTTGTAAGCTGGTCAGTAATTCAGAGCACAAAAGGGAATGGAAGTTAGATCAATCTGTGATTAAAAGAAACAAGGTATACAGGTAGACTATTAGCAATGGCAGTGACATCATCACATCACCGTCTAACGGTATAATATTAATGAGACGACGCAGACGAATCAGCACTATATACTGTTTATACTTACAATTTTAGATGCATCAGTTGTTTCTGTTCCGTATTTTGATTAATATGCATGTCATGAGTGTCAGGATCAATATCGTAGGCAAGAATAGGACTAAATCCCTTTATTTTATATTATTTAATATGCACACACACACACACACACACATTGGCCCTGGTGATATCCCTGAGAAATATCGAACAAATGTGAAACGCCCCCCTCGGAAAGCACTATTGAAAACGGATAGATAAAGACAAAGTGAATGATGTAACTCTCTTTGCTATATTGTCGTCTTGTGGTCTGCCTTTCTTGGTTGTAATACTGTAATCGATTAAACAGGCTCGGATTCAATTTCTGTTTTTATCTATCTTTATGCTGAAGACAAATTTGTGACTTTTGTTTACAGGAACTAAAACTTGTACAATAAAAATACAAGTGTGAACAAGTGCTATATTTGCTGTATGAGTGCTCGTCATGTGTATTATGGGCTGAACTGCAAAACATACTACACTATGAGTTGTCACCAATTCCAATATGCCTTGAGTAAAATTCTTGAGTATCTGATTTGAACAGTACTTCAGAATTTGACTCATATTGAACGTAGGCTCACAAAAATTTTCTAGTCTTTAACACCAAGAAACACATAGTGAAAAGCCAAAAGATTATCTGATTTTCATGTTGATTTGAGGTTTTATTTCCGAAAATACAAACCAGATTGTACACCTCAGCACTACTTTACCCAAAGATCAACTCCTCAGCCTCTTCAACACGCCACAACGAAAGGAAGAGCGAACAAGTACAAAGCGATCTTTTGAAAAGGTTTCTTTAATTAACAAATAAAATTAGTATCGTGTCACAAAGTAGAAGAACCATTAGTTTTCGATGTGCAAATAAAATTAAATCATTTTAGATTAAATAAAACCAAGTATTAAGAGAGAACTGATTTAATGCAACTCTTGGTCTCAGAGAAAAACAGTATCGAGCCTGGTTTGAAAATTTAAGAAGTAGAAAGTAAAGGTATTTGTATAAAAAATGTAATAAGTGAAAGTAAAAAGAAAAAAAATTGTACCAGAAAAATCTACAAGTAAGTAGAGTACAGTAACAATGTATTTTGTTATTTACGGGGTAGTAGTTCGGGGGGCTCAGTGATTAAGGTGCTGTTTTACTGATCGGAAGGTCGAGGGTTCAAGCTCTGGCATCGCCAGGCTGCCTGCAACTCTTGGGCCCTTGAGCAAGGCCCTTAACCCTCTGTGCTCCAGGGGCGCCGCATCATGGCCGACCCTGCGCTCTGACCCCAGTTTCCGAGCAAGCTGGGATATGCGAAGAACCAATTTTACTGTGCTCTAATGTATATGTGACAAATGAAGGCTATTTTATTTGTACTTTATTACTTCCCATCTCTGCCTTATACCTTGAGAGATGTGGGACCAGTCAAATCGAAGGGGGTCTGTTGCAGTATGTGGTGAGATAAGTGCTGTGATGTAGAGGGGCGCTGGTCCGTTTTCTGCTTTGTAAATGTTTTCAATCTGATGCAGGCAGCAACAGGAAGCCATTAGCAATGGAGTGTTGTGGGAAAATGTAATAAGGTTAAAAGCAAGTCTTGCAGCTGCAATCTGGATCAGTTGCAGAGGTCAAATGTCACTCTGAAGCAGGTCTGCCAGGACTGTGTTGCAGTAGTCCAGTCTTGAGATGATGATTGACTGATCAAGCACCTGAACTGCTTGTGTGGTTAGAAATGGATAAATTGTCTTGATGTTGTGCTCCCAATTAACATTAGATTAGATTAGCTGTCCTTGCTTGGTACATCATGTCTTTAAAGAGCTCACTTTGTGCACAGAAGCAGTGTAATGCTGGTACAGATTTATGCCTCAGGAGTGACTCTTCACACCTCTATGGACTACTGAACCAACAGCATAAACAAATCATCTGTATATTTGTGTTAATAAGTCTATTGCTTTTGGTTTTCTAATGTCCAGATTATGCGCTTGCTGCTGTAGCACTTTTGGTTGGATGTTTGAAGGTAGAGAAATATATGGATGGTTGACCTTCTGGGATAATTGAGTTACAATGTCCTGAGGTCCTGCATTGTGTTGGGTGTTATGTTAGATATTTTTTCTTGTTAATCATTAGCAGTGGTCATTTAATTGTGCACTTTGGCATGGTGGGGGGTAGGTTTGAATTTCAGAAAAGGGTGAAATCAATCAGACCTTTGGCTACCACAAGCCAAAGGTTAAGAATGTGACATTTAACCGTCACATTCATATGTGATCGTTTAACATGCCATTCCAGTTTTAGAGCCACTTTGCTGTTATGATTGCATTCATTGGCAAACACCTTCATTCTGAACTTTCCTCATTTATATACACTGAGCAGTTAAGGGTTAAAGGCCTTGCTGAGGAGTCTAAAAGTGACACTGCTGGGATTTGAACTCATGACCTTCTGATTCAGACTCCAGTCACGTCCCACTTCATTAAGATTGTGGACCTTTAAAGAAGTAGATGCCGAACCAACAAACATCCCGAACCATCTAGAGACGTACCAGTGCCAATTCGACCCACTTCATGTGGAGTTTGGACCTTCTTGAGTGTTTAAAGGCTCTGGCATGGAGAAGCTGGTGTTGGATCTGTGATGATTGCAAATGTTGAGCTATTTTATGAATTGCTCAGTAGCTCCTAGTTTTATAACCACAAATGACTGTATAAGACTGCAGAATAGACATTACTCATAATCTTACACTCCAGTGCTCATGTTAGTTCTCACTCTCCAGTGTTCTGTATTGTTTAATGATTTATAATCACAGTCTTGATATCACCCAAATGAGGATGGGTTCCCTTTTGAGTCTGGTTCCTCTCAAGGTTTCTTCCTCATAACATTTAAGGGAGTTTCTCCTTGCCACAGACACCATGACTGCTCATCAGGGATAAACACACATTGTTTAGCTTAACTGTTAAATTCTGTAAAGCTGCTTTGAGACAATGTCTGTTGTGAAAAGCGCTATAGAAATAAACTTGACTTGACTTGATTCAGAGACCAACACCTTAACCACTGAGCTAACCTTCCACAACTCACTTAGCACATATCTGTTTCCAGATCAACCTGCAATCCTCTCATTTACACACCTAATCAGTGGAAGATTTTTGGTGCTGGGATTTTAACCTCACAACCTTTCGATGAGAAGTTACCACTTCTCTGCACTCTTCTGAGAAGGCTTTCCATTCGATTTTTGAGTGTTGCTGTGTGGATTTTTAAGATCAGACTAGAATGGGGTTCAATCAGTCAAGTTCCTTCAATTAAAAAAACACATCTTCATTTGGTTTCTTTGCGGTTTCATTTCTAATGCAGGAACAGGGTTCAAATACTGCGAAAAAAAGACTTTGGGCAAGAACCAAAACTTGGACTTTGATACATGAGTTTGTTCACTATAGTAATGAAAAACATTGTTATATGACGTGGATCTGCATCCAATCAAACAGTGAGTTGGGCTGGGATATATTTCAAAGATATATAGAGAGAGAAAGAAAGAGAGAGATGTTAATTCTACCTCCTGAGGATAATAGGAGTGGGTTAGATCTTGATTTAAATGAGTACATGCGTTTTGAATGGGATGCGAAATATTTCTGATCAAAGGAACAAATTGAACCGAATTGAACCGACTCATGAAAAGAATCATTTTGATGAACGAGATTCAAAGAACCGAGTCACTAAAATGATTCGATCTTCCCATCACTAGTGGAGTCCGGCGCGCTGCATTATGGGTAGAGAGGGCAGGACGCTATATGCTCTGCTCCTCCCCACGTGTCTGTACGAAGAACCGGATTCAGAAACATGGTAGCGCTCTGCCACTGTGTCATATTAAGTTAACTTCCATGGATCGGGACTGTGAGGACACATAACGCCCTGCGAGACAGAAGAGACAAGCTGGGCTTGGAAGCTTCAGGTCTGCATGGGGGAATGTGAGGGTTGGTCCGGAGTCTGTGATAATAACGTGGGCCTGAAAAACGTGTTCAGGGCTGCTTAGCTAGAACGTCATGTTAGCTTAGCTTGCTAACTTCCATAGCCGGGGAGGTTTGTAGCATATAGCGTGTAGTGCTCGAGTTCTGGATGATCAAGGGTTAGGGCTCATGGAGGAAAAAGTGAAGCGGATCTTCTCTGGAGCTTCAGGATTGTTGTTTGTGTTGTTTTGGTGATTGGGAGAGGTGTAGTGTAGTGAAGTGATTTAACACTGCTTTATAAACAGCAGGCAGAAGTAAGGCAGAGTTTTTTGGTTGGATCAGATCTTAACTTGACATCCAGGTTGTTTTTTTCTCTAGGAATAGAAAGGACGGAGAGCTCGAGATAGGACTGAGAAAATCGCCTGGACGTGGTTATGTTCATAGAGTTGTCAGAGAGAGAGAGAGAGAGAGAGAGAGAGATACAGTAATACAAAAAGTGATAGTAACACATTTGAAAAAAATGGTGAGAAAGAGCCAGACACAGACAGAAAATGCTAGTGGGACACAGACATTTGATGGAGAGAAAGAGAGTGAGACACAGAGACAGACTGACAGAAAAATAGTGACTGAGAAAGAGATAATGAGACAGTGAGAAAGAGACTGAGAGTGACAGACACAAAAGTACAGACAGAAAAAGCTAGTGAGACACAGACTTGTGATAGAGAGAAAGAGGCAAACAGAAAGAGAGTGAGACGGAGAGTCAGACTGACAGCTAAATAGTGACTGAGAAAGAGATAGTGAGACAGTGAGAAAGACATGGAGAAAGATAGTGAGACAGTGAGAAAGAGATGGTGAGACACAGAAAGAGACAGTAAGATAGATACAGACAGATAGAAAGTTCATGAGATACAGAAAGAGCCAGACACAGAGAAGTACAGACAGAAAAAGCTAATGAGACACAGACATGTGATAGAGAGAGGAAGGCAAACAGAAAGAGAGTGAGACACAGAGACAGACTGACTGAAAGAGATATTAACATACAGATAGGAAGACATAGTGAGACAGACTGACAGATAAACAGTGACTGAGAAAGGGATAGTGAGCCAGTGAAAGACAAAGGTAGAAAGATAGTGAGACAGTGAGAAAGAGATGGTGAGACACAGAAAGAGACAGTAAGACAGATAGAAAGTTGATGAGATACAGAGAGAGCCAGACACAGACAGAGAAGTACAGACAGAAAAAGCTAGTGTGAGAGACATGTGATAGAGTGAGACACAGAGAAAGACTGACTGAAAGAGATATTAACATACAGAAAGAAAGACATAGTGAGACAGAGAGTGAGACTGACAGAAAAATAGTGACTGAGAAAGAGATGTATATGTACGGCTGTACATACACATATACATAAGATTGTGTATTTCTGAGCACTGGTGGTGTTTCATTCCAAACCATCACACCACACATCATCTAGCCTGTGTCTACCCCACCATCCATGTCTTCAGTGTGGAGCTGCTGTAGTTTTACCTTCAAGACCATAATGCACAATATATTATTGATGTCCTAGATATTAGACAGTAGATATTGAGACAGAGATATTGAGATACAGAGAGAAAGGCAGACAGAGATAGTGAGACAGAGAGAGATACAGAGATAGTGAGACAGAGAGACATTAAGCGATAGTGAGACAGAGATAGTGAGACACAGAGAGATACAGAGATAGTGAGACACAGAGAGAGATGCAGAGATAGTGTGTGAGACACAAAGAGGTACAGAGAGACCGTAAGCGATAGTGAGGCAGAAAGAGATAGTGAGACGTAGAGAGAGAAAGAGAAACAGATACAGACCAACAGAGAGAGAGAGATGCAGCCAGCCAGAAAGAGATTCAGACAGAAAATGTGTAAGAAAAGAGAGATACAGACAGACAGAGAGAGAGAGACAGGCCGACAGAAAAAAATATAGTGAGAGATGAAGACAAAAATAGTGTCATATACAGCCAGACAGAATGAGATACCGAGACTGAAAGTTATACAGAGAGAGAGAGAGAGAAAGCTAGTGAGACACAGAGAGAGAGATACTGACAAAGAGAAAGTGAGTGAGAAACAAAAAGAGTGTATGTTGTGCTCTGTGATGTTCGGGTCTCTCATCTGGAGAACCTTCCCTTCTCATGGGTATGTATTGTTTCTGGGAGAAGTTCTGGATCCATTGTCCAGTGTAGGGTGTTGCTGTACCTGACAAAATATGTAGCAAATAGTGTTTGAGGTAGGACTGTATTGGGGTGAGTTCCTGCTGGATTGGTGTCAATTTAGACCCCCGGCATGACCGGGTGCGATGGAGGTCTTTGACATTTCTGATATTATGGCACATTCAGCAAACACTGTATTTACCTTCTAAATTTCAGGTAGTGATGGGCTCTAATACGGGTATCAGTTAAGAACAGAAAAGAGGTTTGAAGTCTGTTTTTCAACAGATGACAGAACAGTGAGTCTGCTGTCCACTGGAGTACAATCAGTGCAAAGTAAGAAATCTGCCTCTCAGGATGCTCTAAAGGTTTACCAGTTTATAAAACGCTCTTGGCTCAGGGCAGCACAGAAACTTGTGTCTCGCTGGTTGTGTTTTTTTGGGCCTCAGTAGCTTCCAAAATCGAGTTCGGATTGAGCCAAAGTGCGACGCATAATTGGACTGGATCAGGATCGCGTAGAGACATGCAGCTCTGAAATCATCCTTTCACACATCCCTTCATTTGGCATTTGTAGGACAAAAGCATGGGGGAATTCCTTTGTGTGCAGGTGTTTCCTGCACACATGAACACCCCTCCAGGTCATGCAAATTGATGAGCATTGGAAAAAAAAAGGGCAATGTTTACCATACACTATATGGGCAAAATTTTATGGACACCTGAGTTTGATTGGTATGTGCTTTTTAAAAATCCCATTCCACGTTTGAGCCTATATTTTCGATTTATCCTCTATAGGAGGAGATCTTCCACTCCAAGCAAATTGTCATGCTGGAACAGGTTTGGGTCTCCTTGTTCTAACGAAGCGGAAAAGATTTAATGCGACCGCATCCTGAGACGTCTTATACAATTGTGCCTCTCCGACTTTGTGGAAATCGTTCGGGGAAGAATCACATGTGGCTGGAAAATGTGGGGTGTTCCAATACTTTTGCCCATGCCACAGCGTTGACAATAGCGCTGCAGATTACTTCTCACCAGTGCACAATGTCTGCCTTTTGTCTCCAGGATTTGCATGCCGTGCTGTGAGCGCTTCAGCGTATCCGTTCTGCCAGGTTTAAGGCGAACTTTCCTCCTCGTCCCTCCACGATGGCTAGCGGAGAGGAGGACGACCCTATTATACAAGAGGTCTGCTTTAATCCCTTATTCTCCACAGAGAGGAATGATATGAACTAGAGTTGCTGCTGCTATCAATTATTTTCGTAATAGAGTATTCTAACGATTATTTTCATAATTGAGAATTCTGCCGATTATTTACGTAATCGAGTAATCTAGCGATTATTTTCGTAATCGAGTATTCTAGCGATTATTTTCGTAGTCGAGTATTCTAACGATTATTTTCAAATTGAGTATTCTACCGATTATTTATGTAAACGAGTATTCTGACGATTATTTGCATAATCGAGTATTCTAACGATTATTTTCATAATCAAACATTCTCACGGTTATTTACGTAATCGAGTATTCTAACGATTATTTGCGTGATCGAGTATTCTAACGATTATTTGCGTAATCGAGTATTCAAACGATTATTTTCGTGAACGAGTATTCTAACGATTATTTTCGTAAACAAGCATTCTAGCGATTATTTACGTAAACGAGTATTCTAACGATTATTTTCATAATCAAGCATTCTCACGGTTATTTGCGTAATCGAGTATTCAAACGATTATTTTCGTGAACGAGTATTCTAACGATTATTTTCATAATCAAGCATTCTCGCGATTATTTACGTGTCGAGTATTCTAACAATTATTTTCAAATTGAGTATTCTACCGATTATTTATGTAAACGAGTATTCTGACGATTATTTGCATAATTGAGTATTCTAACGATTATTTTCATAATCAAGCATTCTCACGGTTATTTGCGTAATCGAGTATTCAAACGATTATTTTCGTGAACGAGTATTCTAACGATTATTTTCATAATCAAGCATTCTCGCGATTATTTACGTAATCGAGTATTCTAACGATTATTCACGTGATCGAGTATTCTAACGATTATTTGCATAATCGAGTATTCTAACGATTATTTACGTGGTCGAGTATTCTAACGATTATTTGCGTGGCCGAGTATTCTAACGATTATTCCATCGATTAATCAGATAAGAAGTACTTTTCTTTATTAAAGAGCAACACAAAATGAGAGAGAGAAAATAAGACTGGTCTCTTAAAATGAACATGATCTTTCTTTCTGTCTGTCTGTCTTTCTTTCAGATCGATGTATATCTTGCTAAAAGTCTTTCAGAAAAGCTGTACTTGTTTCAGGTAAGCACAGCCTCCAGCATGCACTCCGCCCCAGGTTATCAATTGTTCATTTTTACACTGTAAGCTTAACATTGTAAATGTCCGCTGTTCCAGTATCCCGTGCGTCCCGCTACCATGAACTATGACGACATGACCCATCTAACAGCCAAAATCAAACCCAAGCAGCAAAAGGTAAAGCTTTCGTGTGAACTTGCAGATTCCCGAAATCACTTCTAAAATAGCTTTTGTGACCTGTCCGTCTTGCTCGTACGTTCAGGTTGAAATCGAGGTTGCGATCGACACCGTGAGTCCGAACTATTGCCGCAGCAAAGGGGAGCAGATTGCGCTTAACGTGGATGGAACTTCCCTGGAGGACTCCAGCACTTATTCAATGTCTGTAGCTCATATTTCATGTAATCTTGAAGTTCTTCGACAAAGCCTTAAATCAAAGCCATGACCGTTTTTTTTCTTTTTTGCTACAGTAAAATGATGGATAAGCAAACATTCTCATCGATTCAGGCGACGACGAATACTAGTCGCTATGCCGCTGCAGTATTTCGTAAAGGTATTTGTGTATCTCCTGTTGCATCTGTTACTGCTGAGTAGCGTAATGTCCGTCTGACTAACCATCTGACTGACTGTTGCTGGCAGGGGAGCTCCATCTCACACCACTGCAGGGCATTCTGCAGATGAGGCCCAGCTTTTCATACCTGGATAAAGCTGACAGTAAACACAAGGAAAGGGAGGCAGCTAACGAAGGTGTGTTCTTTTTTTCATTCTATTCTGTTTGATGAACCTGTGAAGTAAATCGCAGTGATGTACATGTATGTGACAGTATAGAGTAATCAGAATCGAGTTAATTGGCTAAGTGTGTTGATGCACACAAGGAATTTGATTGCAGATGTTGGTGACTCTCAGAAGTAGAGACATAAATAACAAGACTATAAGCCACTACTTTTTTCCCACTCTTTGAACCCCGCAGCTTAAACAATGAGGCGGCTAATTTATGGATTTTTCCTGGGTTTTTCCCGGTTTCACAAACTTCAAGCCAAAAAACTGAGCCCCATAACATTAGACCAATGAAATACCCGAACGGGTTCAGGTGAACCAATGAAACTCTTTATATCAAATCAGATGCGCTCCCACTGAATCGGGCCGCACCACATCATAAATATGGACGATGTTCCTCTGATGTTTGACCTGCCGCTCACTCGGACAGGAAATGCAAATCATTCGTCACGCTGAAAACAACCGGGCATGAAAAAACACACTTCACCTGTGTTCTGAGCTGCACGTCATCAGGAGAAAAGCTTCACCGATGGTGATTTTTAAACGCACGGCGATGCCAAAAGAAAAACTCTCGAGAGAAATAGTTGTGAAAGGAAGGAGGAAGACAGTGGAACAATGACTTTCTTGGTAGGCTACTGTTTAGATACAAGCCGTGTAACAGACACTGTCTTTCGTTAAAGCCTGTGTAAAGTTTATTAGTTTAATGTAGACAGGTTATAGACAGGTGCGGCGTATTTATGTTCAAAATGAAATTGTTTGACAAATTCAGTGGGTGCGGCTTATATTTGGGTGCACTTAATAGTCTGGAAATTACGGTATATTAGTTAGAAGTGTTAAGGTTATTATAAGATTAAATGGGGACTAAATGTAGAATGGGATGTTTAAAAAGCATATGACTCTAATGGCCAGGTGTCCACAAATTTTTGTCCATACAGTGTTTATATGTGAATGTACAAAATCAATGTGTAGCTATTCTGATGCCTTTTTCCAATTGTATCGTTAACAGCTGGAGACTCTTCTCAGGATGAGGCAGAGGACGATGTCAAGCAGATCACTGTAAGACGCTTCAGCTAAATTGCCTATTGGTGAATTTGGTGCACCTTTTAATTGCATCAGTTACGGTTTCTGTTGTACGTATCTAAGAGAGTGTGACTGTTTTTGGTTCAGGTGAGGTTTTCCAGACCGGAGTCCGAGCAGGCTCGTCAGCGGCGCATCCAGTCCTACGAGTTCCTGCAGAAAAAACAAGCTGAAGAGCCATGGGTCCATTTACACTACCATGGCCTAAAGGTATTCACGACCAAAAACATCAGTCTGTTAACGAGCCTAATCAGCAGTCACGAATGTTTCTTGTATATCACACTGTGCAAACAGAGAAAATGCTGTTTTCTGATTGGCTGGCGGGTGTGAATTGTTCTAAAGCAGTATTTTTGTGTCAGAAGGAGTTGTAATGTTATCGTAGCTGTTGGACTGTATAGTTCTATAGACAAGGTCTGTGATTACACAGGTTAGGTTAGGTTGGATTGGATATAGAGGTGTTTATTTATTTATTTTTTTTAAACCTATAGCGAGGTTGGATTGGATATAGAGGTGTTTATTTATTTATTTTTTTAAACCTATAGCGAGGTTGGATTGGATATAGAGGTGTGTTTTGTTTTTAATTTTTTAAACATTTTTTTTTTTAAACAGATAGTTAGGTTGGACTGGATATAGAGGTGTTTATTACCGATAGCTAGGTTGGACTGGATATAGAGGTGTTTATTACCGATAGCTAGGTTGGACTGGATATAGAGGTGTTTATTACCGATGGTTAGGTAAGGCTGTACTTGCCAAAAACCCATTAATCAACTAAGTCTTTTTTTTTTTTTTTTTATGGATACTGAATTTTAAAAAAACACTCCATGTAAAATAGTACTGAACTTTAATACAAAATAAATAAAAAGTTTTGAATGATTAAAATGTGCTAAATAACAATAAAATTTGAACTTGTAAAATGGGAAACTTCATGAGTTGTGTTAAAGAACCGCAAGTGATTTTATAGAACATGGTCTATTTTTAGTTATCGTTCTGTGAGTCGGCTCCTCTTAGCATCATAAGGCATGGATGCAAACAGCACTTGGTGTCTGTGATCACGTACAATAATAATGACCGCGGTCCTTCTCAGCTTCTCCAGCAACCCGGAAAAACTCTATGAATTTTTGCCGATAGTCCCAGCAATCAAAAATCGATTAATCAGTCGTCCTCTATTCTGTTAAGATTAAGCAAAATCTATGATTAATGTAACTATAGATAAGTGACCTCATGCCCACTGAAATCAGTAAAGACTTGCTGTTTCACTGCTGTTTTACTCTGCCTTAATTCTTTCCCCCTTATATTTTATTGTTGTTAATTTTATTTAATTTAATTATGCTGTACATATAGGATGGACGCTCCGAGCACGAACGTCAATATCTGTACTGCCAGGCCATGGATACCTCAGAGAACATGGAGTTAGTGAAAACACCAAGGTAAGTATTATTATATGGACAAAAATAAAAAAATCCCTTGATTTATCAATGAGATGATGCTCAGGTAACAAATACACTGCATGGACAAAAGTATAGGGACAACCATATATCGCTTTTCCCCAAACTGTTACCACAAAGTTGGGGGCACATAATTGTATAGCATGTTTTTTTCTATATGTGGTAACATGAAATTCTCCCTTCAAATCACACCCAAACGTGTTCTCTGGGATGAATTGGAACACTGACTGCACCCCAGGTCCCCTCACCTACATCAGTACATGACTTTAATAAAGTTCTTGTGGCTGAATGAGCACAAATCCTCACAAGCACACTCCAGAATCTAGTGGAACATCTTCCCGCACTTCAGAATCTAGTGGAACATCTTCCCACATTTCAGAATCTAGTTGAACATCTTCCCACACTCCAGAATCTAGTGGAACATCTTCCCAGAAGAGTGGAGGTTATTATAACATAAATGTTTTAAAATAATAAATGGCTGTAATGCCTTACTTTAGATTTGTACATACAATATTATACTTGGAGTTAGATTGAAATGCACTCGTGATCATTTCACAGTTTGTGATGACAGAAAATGCAGGGAATAAATAAATAAATAAATAAACTATCAAATGTATAGTTTATAAATAGATTTTTAGTTATTCCAGGTGGCAGCCTCTTATTTTCCAGCGTATGATAAATCTGTTGGTAGTAGCAGCTTGAATTGATTATATTGATAATCATATGTATTTTATAATTTTATTTTATAATATATTAATGTATTATTATAATTTTATTTTTCTTTGATATACCATAATTAGAATAAATTTTGGAATCTTTGTTTTCCCCTCCTTTTCCTCCCCAAAACCAGTGAATATTTAGCCATGCTTATGCCACCACCAACAGAAGAAAAAGTGTAAGTTGAAACCCTCTGTCCTCTAGTTTCTTAAAAAAAAAAATCTCAATAGTATTTTACTAAAGCTGTAAACATTTTACACTTCAAATATTCCCTTCTTTCGGTTGTTTATCAGGGTTAAACCAGTGGGACCCAGTAATGTGCTTTCTATGGCCCAGCTCCGTACATTGCCTCTTGGAGATCAGGTGAAGACCTTGATGAAGAACGGTGCGTATGTATTCCCTTACAACCGTTTAAGCCTCCCTCATTCCAGATTTCGACATTTATTCAGTCTGTATTCGCTTCAGTCAAGGTCATGCCGTTTGCCAATCTGATGGGGCTGCTTGCATCAGGCACCGACTCGACCGCAGTACTGCGCTGCATACAGCAGGTGGCGATGCTCGTCCAGGGAAACTGGGTTGTCAAGAGGTGCGTTTGATCTACAAATCATTGATGCATTGACACACAGACACATCGATCTGTTTTAACAGCTTCCTGTTCGATGGTGCATTTTTCAGCGACGTCTTATATCCCAAGTCAACCTGCAGTCCACACAGCGGCGTGCCCGCGGAGGTGCTCTGTAGGGGCCGTGACTTTGTGGTGAGTTTACAGAAGACACACAAACGTTACGAGACATTGTGTAACTGCTTTCACTCGATACATTGGGGTTTATTTTGGAGTTGACACCATCAAACTTTCTGTTTATTGCAGCTGCATTAAAGCCTATTTCCCTTTTTTTTCAACTTTTCCAGATGTGGAGATTTACAAACGAGCGCTCGTTGATGAGAAAAGAGGTTGCTGCTATCATTAAGGTCAGTTGAATCATATTAGCAAAATAAGTAAACAAATAAAAAGACAAATTTGGCACAACTCGAACACATTTAGGTGAACACATTTTTTTATTTTTTTATTTCTTTGTTTATTTAAATGGTGTCTTCAGCTGCCTCCTGAGGATGTGAAGGACTTTTTGGAGCAGATGGCAATTCCCAGAGCAAACCGAGGCTGGGAGTTCCTGTTGCCCACTGACCATGATTTTGTCAAGAAGCATCCTGATGTGGCTCAGAGACAGCACATGCTCTGGCTAGGCATCCAGAACAAGTACAAAAAGAATTGTGACGCTTCTGATTGATACCATTAAGTTCATAGTGTGAATAATGAGTACAGAACGAGTGATTGCTCTAATTTGGTGTGAATTGTGTCGATTCTGTAGGTTAGAAAAGGTTTTTAACTTCTCAAAGGAGGACTTCCTGCACAAAAAGGACACTCAGATGGGTAATTATGGACTTTTCTTTTAACTCAGTTGACCATGGGTTGTGCGATATTGACATAAAAATGATCTTCGATTTATTTTATTTTATTTTATTGATAACGATCATTTACCCTGGTACCTTAAGGACTACCATTCACAGCTGTCTCCTAAAATTCTTTTGATTCTTTATATGGTGGTCAGTTTACAGATGTGAGCGAGATTAATCTTTTGCAAAAAGTTTAAATAGATTTTACCTTTAGTGCTTTAACTTGCAGTTTCAAATACATAATGTTTTGATATTTTAAACATAAGTCATTGAATACTGATATTTGAGAATAAAAAAAAAAAATGAAGACGCTTAAAATGTAAAATTTAAACCGCCAGTAGGTGGCAGCAAGTCAATGTTAATAGGTGAGTCATTACGATTGAACCGAATCTTTTATACGGGTGATTCATTCAGGAACGAATCACCATCATGTTTCTCAGAGACGCAAACTAGTACATTTTCTGCCCACCATATCTTGAATTTTGTGGTCATTCTTAATGCATTTTAATAGAATGAATGCGTAGATGTTTTGTTTGGGTTTTGTGATGCGCTCGATAATATTAAATGGCACATCGTTAAAACAATTACGATATTATATCTGTGTGTAGATATCGTACTCCCCTAGTTGACTATCTGTCTTTTTACCGGTGCTTTTGTCTACACCTATGTCTTTGTCTTTTCTACAAATAAATCCATGTCTGTGTTGCAGACTCGGTTCACGTTAGCGGTGAGCAGCGCTTAAGGGCGGCTCAAGAGAACGCACGGGAGCGGCATGCCTCTTTACAGAAAGACCTGGATGCCCGGAGGCTGAAGGCATCCTCCACGTCTTCAGGCTCCGGCGGAACGAATACGATGTTTCAAATTAAAGAAGAACCCATGAGCGACTCTGAGGAGTCTATGGACACGTCCAGTCCTGTTCTAAACGGTTCAATCAACGGTTATCCTTCATCAGACTCCCTCACGGACCCCCATAGTGAGTACGGGCCAACGCAGACCCCTAACCTGGAACTTCAGGACTTTGTACGGAGTACGTTTCGGAAACACTATGTGCTGTGCCTCAGCGAGGTCAAACGGTTGTTCAATCTGCACCTGGCCAGCCTTCCTACAGGACACGGCCGCTTCGGCCACGTCACAGACCACATACTCCAAGACACGATCCTTCACAGCCACTGCAAACAGATCCTAGTGCCTGTGAGTACAGTAAAGGCCTGTTGTTTCACGTGTCTGTCTGTTATGGTGCTTCCGTATACATTATGGTGTTTGAGATTGTCGATGTTTTTTAGGAATTGCTCCAGGCGTATCTTTGTGGCGGCGGTTCGGCAGTATTGAGTCGGCAGTATTGAGTCGGCAGTATGCGTCTATTTAAAATAAGGATTATTTTTAATCGGTTGGACTGGTACGTAATTGGTCAATACCGGAGTTTCAGGACAAACGATGTGGTTATCGATACTTGCGTTGTTTTATCTTCGTATACTCAGGTGTCAACGGTGAATCAGAAACTGCCGCACGTCATTTTTTTGCCATCATGTGACTGACGTTTGCACGATGTATGTGTGATATCCACCCGCATATGCGGTGTGTGTTTTTGTGCACACATTCAGTCATGACGAAAATGTTGACGTGTTCAAAAGTGTGGGCTCACGTTACGAAAATAACCGACACCAGTTTCAGGTGCAAAATATGCAGTTGTGTAATAGTAAACAAAGGAACTAACAATAGTAATATAATATTACATTTAATAGATAATACGTGCTTCTACCTCAAGAAATGCGCTTTACTATGTCTCCGCCTCTCGTGGCTCCAAATGCAACCCCTGCCTCAGCCTCAGGCGGCTGTAACATTCATTATAGAATAATTTTGCCGATCAGTAGGCAGCGGTAGTTGATCGCTGGATCTATCGGTTATCGGCAAAAATCTGTAGTAAATCTGTTTTTTTGGGTTGAGTTCATTGCTGGCTTCCAGTCTGCTGTAATTAAAAAGCGGCCTCTAGAGGCAAATCACTGCCACTACATGCTGTTTGTTCGTGCACTCGATTGCTGTATGGAGAGCGCTATATTATATTTATTTATAATTTATTAATTAGCATATTTATTTCTATAATTGGTATATTCATTTATTTTAATTAGCACATTTTTATGATTCAGTACTGATTGTTTTAATTTTGTAATAAAGTTCAGTACTGTTTTACATGGAGTGTTTTGTTTGGTTGGTTTTTATTCAGTATCCAGTATCGGTTGATTAATCGTTTATCAGCAAGTACGATCCAACCCAGCGATCAACATCGTTAAATCCACTACTGTTTGAACTCTAATTAAAATATGTTGTGATGTGGTATGCTGAGGAAATCTCTCTCTTTCTCTCATTTAATTAAAAAATGTGATTTATGTGCCCTTTTGTGTTTTTGGAGATACAGCAGTAATAAAATAACTAGAAACCTTTAACATCTTTTCACATCGTGTTTTTGCACCAAATTATAGAGACTAGTATTGGTAATGGTACCGGTATCATTTAAATGGAAACGATACCCATCACTAGTCATACAGTTCCAAATAAATAACTGTAATGGGACAAGCGGAACAATTTAGCAAGCACAAAGACTTTCTTCATCAATCTTCAGCTTCCCAGCTGAATTTGCAAACACTCTACATTCCTCCATATTCAACTAAATAGAATCGTTCTGTACTTTATCACAGTGTTTGATTTGGATGGGCAGGATCCTAGATCTGTATTAGAGGTCAACCGATTTTCTACGTATCAGAATTTACCGATACCAATAACTAGGTTGGATTAGTACTGACCGATAACTGACGAATCAACCAATAGTAAAAAAAAATAAAGTACTGAATCATGAAAATGTGCTAAATGAAAAAAAAATTTAAACATGATTGTTAAAGTAAGATTTTTTTTGTAACATTAAGTTAATAAATGCTTTACAAGTATTGTTTAATTTCAACATTTACTAAAAATGTTTTAATTAATCTAAATACATTTTTATTTTATCAGTTAACTTTAGTTAGCGCACTATGCACAGGTATTGCGCGCAGTCTCGCTTCATTACAAACAGCACGTGGTGTCAGTGATTCACCTCTAGAGGCCGCTTCAGCACAGACGCAACCTGGAAAAACTATCAGTATGGATTTTTTGCCAATAGTTCCAGCATCGGTATCGGTTACTCGGCAAAACGATTAATTGGTTGACTGGTAGTCATGACCAACACACATATATATTTTTGATCTGTGGATGTTTTTTTTTTTTGCTATCACTGCTTAAAGAATTAATGAAAATTATCAATATTTTTTTATCTATTGTCAGTTATGCAATGCAAACTTCAGCGGCATCTTTAACTTGTTTATCTCATGGCAAAATTTTTAATGCACTCAGCGGATGCAACCATCCTCTGTTTCACATCAGCCTTCCATATTGTGTATTGAAGGTGCACACACCTAGCCACGGGTTGAAAATGGATACTGGATAAAAAAACAAAACAAAAAAAACCCCCTAACACTTCATGTAAAATAATACTAAACTTTATTACAGAAAAAAACAGTACTGAATCATAAAAAAAAGAAATATATTAATTCATAATTCAAATCTAGTTCAATTTTCTATCACTTTCTCATCTCTCTCGTGCATCAATTTCCTACACTTGTATCGTCTCTCGTTATAATGTTGTTTTTTTCCGTACATCTTTCTCTCATAACTATCTCGCTCTGTTACTCTCATGTCTCTTCCATGTCTCTTTCAACTCTGTCTTTCTCTTACATGCTGTGAGTGAACATCACAGTAATAGACACTGTGTGTTTCGATTTTTTGTTTTACTTTTGATTTGTAAGCATGTTAGCTAGTGTATACTTTGAGAAGTCGGTGTCTCACCTTGATATGAGAGTGCCAAGTTAGATAGCCTCCTGTCCACTTTTTATCAAAGGTCACTTGGGGTATTTCTATAGTACTATTATGTGACCCTCAGTTCTGGATGTGGACATATTGATGTGTTGTACTGTTCAGATTGGTGGTGGCTTCTGTTTGGGCCAGTTCATCTTGCCTTTTGTTGCCTCAACCTAATCCAGGCTTGTGTGTGAGGCATCATGCTTTGTTTTGGCTTTAGGGCTTGGAGGTAAGGGGCTGGAAAAGTTCTATAATTACTATTAATGGAGACAAAGCTCATTACCAGTAAAGTTAAAGGTAAAGCTATTAGGATTGAAACAGCATCTCCTGTATGTTTGTTTGTATACTTTACTGTAATCCTCAAACTAATTCTACAGTAAAGAACTGAATGAGTTGTTTGCTGATCAGTTTAAGGAGCTTTTGGGTTGCAGCAGACTAATCAGCAGTTTGTGCAGTGTTTTTTTACCCATCCGGTTAAACAGAAGGCCTGAGCTGGAATGCGTTTTCTGTATTTTGTATTTGCATGTTCTTGATCAGGTGATGAAAAACTTTTGAACGATAAGGCGTTAGATTGATACATTATACTTGCATGTGTGTTTTCGATAAATGATCTCCAAGGTAACGTTCTTCAACTTTGATCAATCTCTTTCCTATTATGTGTCATTCTTCGTCCCGTCTCTGTCGTATCCTTTTTTTTTTTTTAAACACAATTTTTTCATCATAAATCGCATACCTCTGACTAAACAATGTTGTAATGTCTCGTTTTTCGTTTCTTATTACACTCTAATCTCTCTTAATAACCATCTCTCTCCATTTCTCGTGTCTCACAGGCCTTTTTCCTCTCAAATCTTGCATACAGTATCTCACAAAAGTGAGTACACCCCTCACATTTCAGCAATTCTTCTTAAGGGACAAAACTATAGAAATGAAACTTGGATATATTTTAGAGTATTCAATGTGCAGCTTGTATAGCAGTATAGATTTACTGTCCTCTGAAAAATAACTCAACATGCAGCCGGGCTGTAACGATTCCTCAAGTAATTCAATAAAAAAAAAATGTATTTAATCTATTTAACTACACACGGAGAACCAGGTTCTCCCACGCAACCCGCTAAACTCTGGAGCGCTCTGGACAGGTGACACAGAAGATGCTGCAGAATGAAAAAAATGGAGAAGATCCTAAGAGTTCAAAAGAAAACGCTGAAAGTTTCCAAAGTTTGGGATCATTTCAAATGAAAACAAAGAAAACGGCGTGATTACCGTTTTTAACGTCATTGGAAATTGATTTAGAATTTAGAATTGATATACATTTATTTTGGGATATGTATACATTTCTATATTTATTTAATAAATTGTTTCATTAAACAAAGTTTTCCATTACCCACGCTACAGGACCACTATGGAGAGACTTTTTGAACACAACCGTATTTGCATTTTGATGTAACTTGGCTATTAAATGCACTAAATGGGTTTAGTTTTTAACGATATTCTTGTATGAAATTTCTGCGATAAAAGTGACGATTTTTCCAAAAAGGAATAGAGACAGGTCTTATTTTCTCTCTCACATGTTGCCCTTTGATAAAGAAAAATTACTTATTAATCAGTGGAATAATCGTTGGAATACTCGATTCGAAAAATAATCGACAGCAGTAAAAATTGCAACAGAAGTGAGTACACTCTAAGTGAACATGTCAAAACTGTGTCTAAAGTGTCTATTTTGTGAGCACCATCGTTCTCCAGCACTGCCATAATCCTCCTGGGTATGGAATTCACCAGAGCTGCACAGGTTGTTGCTGGGATCCTCTTTCACTCCTCCATAATGACATCACAGAGTGTACTCACTTTTGTGAGATCTGTATTTCTGCTCTCATTATGTTTTTCTCCCTCATAAGTCATCTCTCTTCCTCTCATCTCTCATATCTCTTTATTACACTTACTTATTGCATTTATCTTTGACTTTCTTGTTTCTCTCTAGACTTGTTCTCGTATCACAAAGATTTCTTTCTTTCACATCTGGCTAAACTCTTGTACTTTTCTCAACCTCCTATGTCTATCTTGTCTCACTTAGATCTCATTGATGTCTCACTGTGTAATATACCTAATATAGATAAAGGTTTGTGGGCACCTGACCCTAATAAAAGTGCTTTTGATCCCATTCAACAATTAGTCTCCATTTCCTGTTATAATAACCTGCACACTTTTGGGAAGATGTTCCACTGGATTTTGGAGATTGGAGATTTGTTTTTATTCAGCTACAAGGGTGTTAGTAAAGTACTGATGTAGGGTGAGGGTGAGGAGACCTTGGGTGCAAGGTGGCGGTCACATTCATGCCAAAGGTGTTCATTAGGGTTGAGGTCAGAGCTCTATAGCAGGTCACTCACGATCTTCCTCTTCAGCTCATGTAAAGCATATCATAAAGCATCCAGAGACATCTTATACAATTGGGTGGCTCCAAATTTGTGGTAACATTTTGGAGAAAAAACAGTGTCCTAATCCTTTTGTCCATATTGTGTCTTAGCGCTTTCTGTCTCATATTTCTCCCGTTTCTTGTCTTCATATTCGATTAGTGTTTTTATGCGTTAATTTTTTTTTTCTTCTCGTCTTCCAGTTTCCCCCTCAGAGCAGTGCCAGTGCAGATGAACAGAAAGTCTTTGGCTTATGGGAGAGTGGTGAAACATTTGATAAGGTAAGGCTCTGCCTCTCAGTACTTACATTTGCTTATTATTTATTGGTTTTGTCATTGAATTTGCTAATTTCTCGTCTTAATCCGAAACTCGTGCTCCTGCCATTTAGCATCGCCAAGTCCTGTTCGAGATCTTTATGAAGAACTATCGCGTAAGGAGAAACGTTATTCAGATGCGGCTCAACCAGGAGCTCGGCGACGCCGTCACCAAGGCCGACGTGGACCGGCTGCTCAAGGTATCCCATTTAACCATTACAAATTTGACATTTCCTCCGAAAAATAATCCGATCTCATCATTTGCATTGTTTTGTGTGTTAGGAATGCTGCGCCAGCCTGGGAGGAATGTGGTATCTAAAGGGCACAGTCCAGACATGACAGTAGGGGGAGGAGCCTTTAGGGATCCTGTCAATCAGAAATTATTAAATAAAAAAAATTTCTGTTTTACTCTGAAAAATGGAGTCAACATAGAAATCAAAAGTCACTGCCCCCCCCTGGCTGGAGAAGACTTTGCTTCGGAGGACCACAAGGAGGGGTCCCCCTGCTGCTCCAGGACATTGTTTTTGTTTACCGTCACAGACACGTAGCTGAGCGTAGCCAAAATCCGAGCTTAGAGACCTCACCATTTCATCCAAAAGGGCTTGAGATCCAGTGGATCCTACATATAGTTTATTTCAAATAAAAGAATGGAAGGAAAGAGATGTATATGCAAAGCTAAGTTTGAATATTTGTGTTTTTCCTCTGAGTCACGCTTTTCTTATCCTGCATTTACTCCAGCATTGCTAATAAAGAAGACTGGATGGTAATTTGATCTTGTTTATTTCTTTTCAGAGAGTTAGCATATCTTATTAGCAATCGCTTTTTTCCCTTTTCTAACGAATTTACAATCGACACTGACAAACCCAATTCCAAAAAAGTTGGACCGCTGTGTAAAATGTAAATAAAAACAGAATGCAATGATTTGCAAATCTTTAAAATTCATATTCTATTCACAATAGAACATAGAAAACATTTCAAATGTGTAAAGTGAGGAAATGAACCATTTTATGGGGGGGAAAAAAGGTCACATTAAATTTGCTGCAACACTTCTCCAAAAAGTCTGAAAATTGAGTGGTATTAAAATTAAACAGTTGGAAAAAATTTTGAAATTAATGAGGTTAATTGACAACAGGTCAGATGGGTGGAGCTTCACTAATATTTGAAAGACTGTCAACAAATTGGGGAACAATTTCAGAATAATGTTCAACATAAAATTGCTAAACAGTTGAATATAGCGTCATTTGCATTACATATCATCATCAGAAGTTTAGAAGAATCTGGAGAAATCTCTTTGCACAACGAAAAGGGTGAAAATCTATATTAGATGCCAGTGAAAAGTGTGGGTACTAAGCTAGCCTGCCTGCAGTCCAGGCCTTTCACCATTTGGAAACATTTGGCGCATCAAGAAACAAAAAATACAACAAAGAACACCCAGAACTGTTAGAATCCTGTATCAGACACATTTGTCCTATTCCTTTCCCAAAACTTCTCAATTCCCAGATGTACACAGACAGAAGGCGTGATGCTACACAGTGTTAAACATGGCCCCGCCCTGACTTTTTTGAGACCTGTTGCAGCAAAGTAAAAACAACCTTATATTGTATATATTCTCAGTTTAATCACTTGATTATTTTTTTTGTTGTTGTTGCTTGTTTTATTGTAAATAGAATATGGATTTATGAGATGTTTAAATCATTGTATTTTGTCATTATTTACATTTTGCACACTTTTTTGGGATTAGTGTTGTAGAAAGTATAAAAGATTTTTTTTTTTTCTCCACATCATGAAAATAGTAATATACTGTAAAAAACAGGGTCTGTCTGTTTTCATATCCGTCTCATCTGCTTCATTTTGCCTGAATGTTAAAGAAAGAACACTATGCACTATTGTGCCATCGCCACCTTTACTTTCCAACTAACAGCTACACCAAAAGCTCTGGGAAACACGTTTGTTCATGTTTCCCAGAGAGCCTGGACGGAGATTTGTATTCTTTTACATAAAAAAATAAAGTTTTAATTACATGAAATGTTCTTGAAAGCATGTACGGAAATGATGGGAAGCCATGCATTATGTTGTGGCCTTGTAATATGAGACTGTGGTATGTATATCATTTGGAAAGCTGGATGATCTACTTGAGTTCAAAACTGATATTTTAGGGAAACAAAACAAGCATTTGATCTCAGACCCTTGCTGTATTTCAGTATGTGTGAGAATTATAGGTTATTTTTTTCTGGGGTAAATTGTGTGTGTTGAATTATGAAATTCTGTACCTCAGTGGACATGCGGCCTGAGGATTTCCTAACAGTTGCTGCTTGATGACTGTATTAAGCTGCGGTTTGGTTTTAACTGATGAAGCAAGTTGTTCTGCATGTTTCGCTCTTGTTTTTAGGACGTGCGAACGTGCCGCTAATTTATTCAGGGGAAATATCAGTTTTTTATGTGCTCTTTTGCTTTATATCCTACCATGTTTTTTTTTTCTAGCATCAACATCTTGTTTATTCATTTTCAATCATTCCACATATTCAGAAAGAAATGGACACGTCACCCAAACTGTTATGACCTGGCAAATGTTGAAATGTGCTAAAAAAAAGAGATGCAAATAAAGCATTGTTTAAACTGTCTTTGTGAGCTGATTGCTTTTTTTACGGAAATATGGGCAGGTGACTTAAGTATTTCAATTGGAAGATCTTTTGATTTATATCCTCCATGTAGTACAAAAAAATAAACCCAACTATCCTCAGTTTTCATGGCCAAGCAGTCACACACCTTATATATCCATATACTAAAAAAAAATTATGTATTGGAAGTATTGGAAGAACAAGCTGTTGAGATAAAAAAAAGCACTGCAAACTTTCTTCTCTAAGACCTTAGGAGAATTTGACACTTAAAATCTAAATGGCAAAAGTCACCCTTTATTATTAGTAAAACAAGGTATATATGCCACACTGATCAGTGGTAAGAAGAGTTTTCCGAATGATTGGCTGGGAAAGAGTAATAGTGATAAGACAAGGAAGAGTCCATGCGAGAGCAGAGACCTTTAATAAGAGCTGGTTTAGTCAGAAGTTTGTCTGGTAGCAGAAGAAAGATGATCTGAACACAAGCGAAGACAACTACAAAACAAGGAGGAAGCAGACTGTGCTTATAAACAGCTTATGAATTTAGCAATCATTTAGCTTTAGGCTGAAGTGGTATTATACACTGCTGGTACCACTCGACTCCAGAGCAGTATAAGTGTCTTTTCTGGACTGATGAATCCCACTTTACTATCTGGTAGAACAAGGGTTTATTCAGAGTTTGAACCTCTTAGTTCCAGTGAAGTTAATGTTCATGCTACAGAGATTCTAGTCACTTGCACCTTTTGTTGTGGCACATGGGGACCTGTGCAACTGGTGCAATCCCTACCACGTGCATTACCACGTACACACTCCATCACTGAGATCTCCTCACATGTTAGTTTCTCACCGGAAACATCTTACTTCCGCACCCACCCTACTCGCCAAATTGGCTCGCCAGACTTCGGCCTTCAGATGAAGATCCAGCTCGCTGTTTTGACACCATTGCAGAGATCCAGCACAAAAAAAGAAGACTTTTGAAAAGAAAACTTTCAGGACGTATTCTAAAAGTGGCAGGAACACTGTAAGTGCTCTATTGCCTTGCAAGGGGACTATTTTAAAAGTGATATTGTTTAACCGTAGATAAATAAATTACTTTCTTGTAAACAGCTAGTCTTGAAACTTTTTGATGCCACCGCTTAAAAGCCAGATGAAGGGTTTCAAATAAGTCCTTTTCTGTATACCTTTTTAGCACCACATCAGCAGTACATGATCTTATACAGAAATCATTTTCAGTTAGGTATATATATATATGCTATTAAACGGGAGATCAGAAGTTCTAGCTTGGCTGTGCTTTAAATATCTTCATCCCTTTGTGATTTCTGTTAATCTAGGCAATCTTCTCATTGCCTTATTATACCTGATGCCTGCTGGGATTTCTATGGAGGACGAATCTAACAGCCTTGAGGGGTTGAACATGGAAAATGCATAATATTGAACATTTTTTAACTTGATATGGCCCTGTTTATCTCTAAGTCCTTTTTGCTCTTTTGTATATAAGTAAAAATTTCACTGAAAAGCACTTTGTATTCAGGAAGCTGAGCTTGGTCCTGAGGACGTGCGAGTCTGTCCGGATTTCGGGTCGAGTTCTCACTGGCTGTGGATGTCTGCACGGCTTTGTCGCACTGCACCCGGGACTGCGACAGATCTTCACAGCGCAGAAGTGCATTGTATTTGCTTTTCAAGGCGCTGTACTGAGCGTCCACCTCATTTAGCAGTGACATACCCTGGCTCTCAACTGCCTCAAAATGCCCCCTATAGGCGTCTATGTGCTCCCCATGTCTCAGCTCCTCATCCTTGCTGCCAGCTTCCAGCATCTGCCTTTCGCTCTTGGAGCACCTCAGCGCTTGCCTCGTCTCCCACATCTGACTCACGTCCTCCTCTGAATAGAAGTTCAGAGCATCCGGAAAGATGCGCGAGGCTGAATCCGAACGCACCACCTGCCGGAGTTCCTCGACTTCAGCCTCAACTTCAGTCAGACGAGTTTTATAGGCTTGCAGCAGAGTCACACGTGGTTCCAGCTCACTGATCTCTCGGGCCAGAGCCTCGGCCTCGTGCTCTGCCGTCTCTCTCAGGGTTCGCTCTAAATGCAGCTCTGCCTGCAGGGAGTGCAAAAGTGCAGAGTGATCTTCCTCCTCTTCCCACTGGTGTTCTTCTAGAGACAAAGTGCCTGTAGATACGAAGTGCTCACTGGGTGGATACCTGTAATACACAGAGCTATATATCAGACTAATGAAGAGGATATAATTGAATTTGACTGGAATTGGATCTATCAAATCAATCAATCAATCAATCAATCAATCAATCAATCAATCAATCAATCAATTAATCAATCAATCAGACTGTCTGTCTATCTATCTATCTATCTATCTATCTATCTATCTATCTATCTATCTATCTATCTATCTATCTATCTATCTATCTATCGGGAATCCCATCCTTTTAAAACAATCTGGAATATTAGAATTGTACTAAGAGACAGATTTTGATGCATTGTTCCTTGTTATGTAATAGTTCCTGTAAAATCATGGTCTCAAGTAAATCTATGAACCAGGTGAAATGTTTAAATTATACCGTAGATCAGCCTAAATTGATTTCCAGTCCTAAACCAGGGGCAGATCCTAAAAAATTTTTGGGGTGGCATGAATTATGAGGGGTGACAACACTGAATATACACTGTTCGGTGTAAATAATGCTGAGTTTCGCAAACTTGACAATCTACTCTCTGCCATTGTAGACCTTTGGTGATATTTGATTATCTTTAGAGCTGAAAAAAAACTCCTTTCACATGTTGCGCTGCTCACTGGTAACGATTAATCGATGAACGATTTGTTCATATGGAACGTGTCCTTAATGAGACTCAGAAGAACGAGTCTTAAGAGTGATTCGTTTTATTTTCTACTGGAAACGCATGAGCAAAATCTCCATAGGTTATGTACAGGAAACAGAATTGAGTGATTCAACTCTTCTGGTCCGAGTTATTAATTCTTTTATTGATCATGTGACTCCCATAGACTCTATCCAGTGCATTTCACAGGAAACAAAATTGAGTAGTTCATCTCACGAATCCTTTGGTCCGAATCATTTGTTCTTGTATCACCAGACTCCTATAGATGCTTCACAATGCAATAGATCAGGTTTTCTGGTCCTAATCTTGACATTATTGTTACAACAACTATGGAAGTCACATGACAAAAGAACTAACGGCACGGACCGAAAGCTATGAGAGGTGAGCTACTCATTCTGTTTATTATCATTTGTCCTCCGCTGCATTGCCAATATTTTCATTATCAGAACTATTCTCAAAGTTGATGTATGTAGATGTGTTGGGGGATCTGTTTATTAAAAACTTTTTTTCTGATCAAAGGAACAAAATAATCAGACAATCCTGAAGGCGCCAGTGACGAAACAACATACTGTTAAGATACAAAATTGTTAAGATGTTAATCAATTTGTTCGGACTACGCTTTAATAGAAAGACAAGATTTCTTGCCATTATTTACAGGTATATGTTTTTTTTGTTTTTTTATGTCATCACAATGAAGCACTGCTGCTGTAAATGAGCAAAACTGATCAAAGAAAACTAATTACATTTATATTTTATACATTGGGTTACCAATGCTGGGGTGACACACGCCACCCCGTGCCCCCCCGGTAGATCTGCCCCTGGTTCTAACTATTTTAATACCAATACTTTACAGATTTGACACCATTCACATTCTTGTTCACATCATGCAAATTGAATTTGTTGTGGTCAATGATTAAGATATTTACTTGTCTGATTGGCTGATAACTGGCTTTTCAGGATCCAGAAGATCTGGTGTCAGCTTCTCGATCTTTCTTTGCAGCTCCTCCACCTGACTCTGTAGCTCATTGATGGTGTCTGTGAGCCTGCAAAGAAGAACAAGCTCATGTTTAACTCACACTCCATGATGTTCGCAGCTCTCTGCTTTGATCCTGAGCTTGGATGACCTTAGCATGTATGCAAAGGTTTCCTTCAAATTCTGTGGTTATTTCCCACCTTGAACATAAAATGCTGGTAGGTGTACCCCAAGTGTAAATGTGTGTGTATGTGTGGTTTTACTCCAAGCCCAATGTTCCTAGAATGGAATTGAGGATAAAGCAGTTTGTAAATGCTATGAACTTCACTGTACGCAAAATAAACGGCATATGTAAGAAGCTTATATAGTATTTATCTTTCGATGTGAAATACACACAAACACACACACATACACACACAGACATAAAGTCTGTCTTACCCCTCGATCTTAAGCTGGTCTGAACGGTTTTCCATGGCGAGTCTTTGGTTGCTTTGTTCCAAGTCCCGTGCAGTGGCGTCTAGCTGCTCGTAGACTTTAGCATGCTGATCATTCACTGACCTGAGCATTTCCACCTGCTTAGACAGATGCTGAAAAAAAGAAAAACACCTTAGGAAATCTGCCATTTGTATTCTAATCTATTTCACAATTATTTAATGAAGCTTGTGGACAATCTTATATGTGTGTCACTTTGTAGTGATATACAATATACATTATATTAACTTTGGCCTTATCAGTGACTTGCAATGCACCAGACACTAATAAAAGATTATGATACTTTTCCCAGTAGTGCTAAGTCAACCTGAGACATAAAATAAATGTATGGTAGTTAATAAACGGAACATTCTCTCAGTATACAGTATCTACAGAGTCCATATCTCTGAAACAAAGGCTGACCCCATTAAGCCTCATAATAATTTACAGACCCACGCTATTACAAGGTAGACCTCATCATTAACATAACCCATAAGCATGAACATGAACCATAAGACACTATACATTAAAGGAACCCTACAACAACTACAACAACGGAGGTTCTATGATATTAACTTTAACAGGAGGTCAACATTTTTCAGGTCACTCCAGTAGTCCTTCAATCATTCTACTCAATTATCCTGTATATAATTCATTGTAAACCCAGATTATCCATAGATATGTATATTCTGTATATTCTAGACAAGGGGTCACCAACCTTTTTAAAACTGAGAGCTACTTCTTGGGTACTGATTAATGTGAAGAGCTACCAGTTTGATATACACAGTTTTCAGTTTGATCTGAAACAACAAATTTGCTCAATTTATCTTTTATTATATGTTATTATTAATAATTAATGATATTCATCTATGTGAAGACACCGATCATGTTAATGATTTCTCATAATAATTATCATTAATGATTTAACAAAGTAGGAAACAGCTATTTTTAGAAAAGGCCCGCGGGCTACTCATGTGGTCCTTGCAGGTGAGCTGGTGCCCACGGGCACCACGTTAGTGACCCCTGTTCTAGACTATCCTCATATCTATATATCATCTGCATATATAATATGTAGTATAACTTTTGTACAATTAAATATACATTGTACATATCCTATATTGTACATTTTTATATTCAACATTCTTCACACATATTTTGTAGCTTACACACATCCTGCATGTAATATGACCTGTTTGTATATTTATAAATATACGATCAGGCATAACATTTCACACTGATCAGGCACAACATTATGGCCACCTGCCTAATATTGTGTTGGTCCTCCTTTTGCTGCCAAAATAGTCCTAATTCATCGAGCATTAACACCATTAACTTCTTCAGCAGTTTGAGCTACAGGAGCTCGTCTGTTGGATCGGACCACACGGGCCAACCTTCGCTCCACACATGCATCCACTGTTCCTTTGCTTGGAACACTTTCAATAGACATTGACCACTACAGACTGGGAAAATCCCACAGGAGCTGCAGTTTTGGAGATGCTTAGATCCAGTCGTCTAGACATCACAATTTGTCCCTGGTCAATCTCGCTCAAATCATTACACTTGCCCATTTTTCCTGCTTCTAACACATCAACTTTAAGGAATAATTACTCACTTGCTAATATACCACACCCACTAACAGGTGTTATTTACTTCACGTTCATAATGTAATGCCTGATCGGTCGGTCGGTCGGTCTGTCTGTCTGTCTGTCTGTCTGTCTGTCTGTCTGTCTGTCTGTCTGTCTATCTATCTATCTATCTATCTATCTATCTATCTATCTATCTATCTATCTATCTATTTATCTATCTGACCATTCACTGTGTAGAACCATGGTTTTATTATGACGGCTTCAGTCCGTCAAATACTCCAAACCAAAGCCACTTAAGTTATTATTTCTTTTAAATCAGTGTTTGGAATTTGGTATTTAAAGAAACCAGGGACTTTTCCCCCACTAATTTCTTTGGAATTTTTTCATTTACACCTTTTCCGATCCAACCATCGGCTCTTCCCAGTCATACCACGACCACAACTACCAGCTGGTGAGGGTTGAGACTAATGTGTTAACTTATAGCAAACTTACCAAATCTTTGATAAAAAATCTTTGACCCAATCTTTGACAAAAGCCCATGATGTCCTAGTTTAACTGTAATTTACAGGTATGAGAGCTTGGCCAATTTTGCTCCCTTGAATCCTGGATACAAATGGCTGAAACACTGTCAGGATACAAACTGTCAGAATCTCAACATGTTTGATCGAAAGCCTTATTGTTGACGCTTCAAGTCATTTGCTTTGGGTTTAAAACAAATGAATAAAAAAAAAAGTATTGCAAATAGAAGCCAACTACAGATTGAGAAACAACAAGGATTCATACACTCTTCATGATGCTTCAAGGATGATTGTCTGTACCTCGATTTCCTGTAGCTGCTCCTGGTTGGTGGTATACATCTCCTGGAGACCTTCTTCCAATTCATGATTTCTCTCCAGGAGGGTTTTGCCCAGCTCAGCAGCCAAATGAAGATCTGAAGAGTGTCAAAATGGAAGCAAACAAGATACAAAAGCACAAGATTTTTGACTGAGCTCATACAAGCAAATGAGACTGAAATAAAATGGCATGCAGTAACATGAATATATTATATCATTTATATTTGCAAACCGAAAAGTACATTGTACAAACAACATATTGGATTTCTTGCAAAAGCCTGTAAAGCCTGTTAAAAGTAAGTATTTGTGTCAGTGAACATCAACAGTGAAGTATTTGTGTCAGTGTCAGTGAACATCTCATTGCCATCAGAATAACAAGTCCCTTTGTCATTGTTCAGAAACAAGATCCTCAAAATACTTAATGTAGTGCACAGTTTCAGTGTTTCCCAATGTAAACAATCTGGATTACACTAAAAAATGGAATCTTCGGTTTCTGGTTCTTGTATGGTATTAGTCCTGTAAGAGTGGGTTTTTCTGCAGTTTTAACTGTGTGTTGAAACTGCAGAAAAACCCACTCTCCAGGACTAATACCATACAAGAACCAGAAACCGGGCAGGAAAAATCACTACTGACCCTTCACACCTTTCAGCCGCTACAGAACTCTGTTTACCAAAACTGCCAGTCACAGGAATCACCCTCATTAACAACTCACCATAATTATATTCTCTGCTTCATATCTATAAGTACAGCATTATCAGAACTGTCAGTCATCACATCATCTGTATATGTTACACACACTATTGCTGCTGTATATTGTACAAAGTTCTAAAGTAACTCTTTAATTTAACCTATTAAATACTCTTGCTGTCTGTATTGTCTCACATTGTCTGTATTGTCATGTATAGTCCAAACTGAATGTGTAGTGTTGTTCATGTCTGTTCTTTCGAGAGTCACTATTGGCTGGAACCAAATTCCTTGAGAGTGTCAACACACTTGCTCAATAAACCTGATTCTGATTCTGATACCGTATGTGGGATTTTGATTTCAAGAGACCGGACAGACTTCACACTTTGACTGCACTGTAGTAAAATTTGTTCATTTCCTGGTTGTTCATCTATTTTTAAAAATTGTAATTCTGTGTTTTGCTCTGTTTTTATCTGCTCATTAAATTGAAGGTTCACGAGATTCACCTTTGACCTGTTTTAGAGAACTAGTTGATCATTAGTTGATCTGATGGCGTACACTCGCCTCCATTAGTGACATTAGTGACAAGATTCATCTGCACAATTCATCAATTCAAGTCACGTTTACAAAAAAAGTTTCAAAGAAATGCCTTGCGGTTTTGGGGGTTAAGACAATTCAGGTGAGAAGCAGTATAATAGATTTTGATCAACATGACATGGACAGTTAATAATGTAGGAAACAGCAGACAATTGTTCACAATTAATTAAATGAATGTACCAAAACATTTACAATTTGTTCAACTGGAAATTGCTTTTATGACGTCCACGACTGACTACATGATGTGCAGAGAGTTTGATTTTTCATCTGAAAAAACGCTTCAAAACAACTGAGAAAAACTGCAATTCAATGCTTTCCTTTCTTTAGTAATCCATCTCTCATCATCGCTCCTTCCTGTCAAGTCTCATTCATGAGGAACTTGTCTTGTCACAGGATGTGGTGCAATGCATCAGTTGTAGGAGCTGCAATGTTTCCGTCACAGATATCTCTGTGTTCGAACACATTATTGTCTCAAAGCGTAAACATAATGTGTCTTTCAAAATGAAGTGAGGAAACGAAATATCTGTAATACACAGGCTCATGTTCTGTATTTGAAAAAATAGCCAGTTAGATGCTCAATGGCAGAATAAAAAAGTAAGCTGTTTTACCATGCTCCAGATCTCGGTGCTCATACCACTGTTCTTCCTCTTTCATCTCGAACTCCTCTGCTATCATGTCCGTAAGCATCTTCATTCGGAAAACCAGAAATGAACAGCTGTTATACCAAAGCAAAGTGCTGCGTCTGTTTCTAATTGCATAAATTTACTTCTAATAGCATCCGTTCCCTTTTACTTACTCCGTTCACAATTAACACAGAACGATGGATTTCTCACTCTGTCTCTATCGTTCTCTCTCTCAGGAGAACAGGAAGGAGGAGATCAACGTGGCACGCTCTCTGTAACTCAGATAACGCTGTGACGCAATCCGTGCCAGGTTTATCACCAGTCTAATGATATGTGTGGACCTGAAAGGCGTACAGAGTACAGGTACAATCCAGGTTCAATCCGTGATGTCACCACTTTATGTGTCCTCAGTCCACCAGCATACGGTAATCTTTATTAATATTGGCACCCTTGGTGGATATAAACATTCTGCTGCAATGGCTTACAGTTGCTTCTATCAGTGGACATGTGATACCTCAACAATGATGGAAGTGTAATTAATGGACATTCGGTGTCACCCAGATGAGGAGGGATTACATTTTGAGTCTGGTTCCTCTTAAAGTTTCTTTAAAGAGTTTTTTTTTCTTGCATTTATTCATTTATTAGAGATATAAATATATAGATTCATTTAAACATTTTGAAGGTTATATTATAACCTTTGTTTTGGGACAATGTCCATCGTTAAAAGGTGAATACAAATAATGTGATTGAATTTTTGAGCAAAGAATTTTGTGAAAAATTTTTCACCCAAAAAAAAAAAAATATTGGCACCCTTATAAATTCATACGTGTAAAATATATTTAAAGTATACAGTGGTAGAGAGTAACGAAGTAAATTTAATTCGTTACTGTACTTGAGTAGTTTATTTTGAGTATCTGTACTTTATTTAAGTAAAAGTATGTTTTTCCTCAGTTGCTTTGGAGCGTTTCTCAGATCAGAAATAGAATTCTTAAAACTACTTGTTCAACCTCCACATCATGTAGTCACTTGTGCTCATCATAAAACAATTCTTGTAGCTTTGATCAAATTGTGAATGCTTTTAATCGATTGTGTACAATTGTCTGCTGTTTTCTACATTATCAGTTGTTTATGTCAAGTTGATTAAAATATATTATACTGGTTTCACCTGAATGGTCTCAACCCCTAAAACATCTCGGCATCAGTCTATTGAATAAGTCATTGAATGCAAAATGGTTAAACCAGTTGTCATAATCTGTCAAGCTTAAAATCTGTCATCTAAAATGTTACTTATTTTGTAAATGTGACTTGAATTGATGAATTGTGCAGATGAATCTTGAATGTCACTAATGAAGGCGAGTGAACGGCATCAGATCAACTAATGATCAACTAGTTCTCTAAAACAGGTCAAAGGTGAATCTCGTGAACCTTCAATTGACGACAGACAGAGCAAAACATAGAATTACAATTTCTGAAAACGGATGAACAACCAAACAAACGAAAACTAGTACAGTACAGTAAAAGTGTGAATCCTGTCCAGTCATATTTGTGCTGCTGAAATTCATAAATGCCGTACAGAAGAATTTTGCATTTTCAATCATTGAGATCCAAACCATAGTTTATATCAGAAAAAATACTGAAACTGTGCAACATGACTAAACATTTTGACGATCTTGTTTGTGAACAATCACAAAAAGACTTATCATTCTGCTGCCAATGAGCTGTTCATTTACACAAATAGTAACTTTCGAGAGATGAACTAAGGATTTAAAAAAAAAAAACAAAACAAAAGAAAGTACAGGCTTTTGCAAGAAATCCAATGTGTTGTGCTGTTTGTACATATTGCTTTGAGAAGTGCATTTACTGGTTTGCAGATATTAAGGATGATTCGAGAAATGCTCCAAAGCAACTGAGAAAGAATCCTACTCTCCTGAAAAAATAAATAAAGAAAAATAAATAAAGAAACGACTCCACCTTCTGGTGGGACCAATAATCGCCGTAATTGTTTTTGACGGACGCCTTTACGTGTAACACAGGAAGCATTCACGGAAATATTTGAATTAGTGAATTGTTTACTTTACGGATTGTCCAGAGAGACGATGTGGACTTTAAAATCGCACCACACCTGCAGGTTTGTTTGTTTATTTGTTTGTTTGTTTGTTCCTTCCTTTGTTTGTAGGATTGAAAGAGTTTGGCGCAGCGCCGATGCGTTTTACTGTGTGAGAGGAGAAGCGTGTACTTGTCCTGTTCTTATGTCGATGTGTCTTCTACAGATGAGGACGCTTCTGTTCGGTGTTTGGGTGGTGGTCTACGTTTCAGTTCTTTTGGTAGCTCGAAAGATGTGGACTGCCAAGTACACGAGAAGTCCCCTTGCTCGGACGCTTTTCATGAACGCGCTGACCAACTCGGATTTTGAGCCCCAAGTACAAGAGGTAATTCTCTCCAAATGTCTCCTGAACTTCTGATCCCTTACTGATGTATTGGGGTTGATAACTATTCCTTCAAGATCTCCTTATTCTTTACTAGATGATGCATAACATTTTAGATCATCATGAGGATGGACTTAAAGGAATCTGTACACACATTGGATTTCTTGCAAAAGCCTCCACTTTTCTCAAAATCTTTAGTTGATCTAAACAAACAAGATCGTCACAATGTTTGGTCATGTTGTCATTATGATGTTCAGTATTTCCTGATATAAACTACTGTTTGGGTTGCAGTGATTGAAAATGCACGAGGCTGAATTTCTTCTGTACGTCATCTATGAATTTCAGCAGCACAAAAGTATTTCTTTGGTTTATATCGATCGCATGAGACCGGACAGGATTCACACTTTTTTATTGTACTGTAATAGTTTTCGGTTGTTTCCTGGTTGTTCATTCATTTTCAGAAATTGTAATTCAAGTTTGACCTGTTTTAGAGATCTAGTCGATCGTTGGTTGCCGTTTGTGAAATTCAAGATTCATCTCCCCAATTCATCAACTCAAGACACATTTACAAAAAAAAGTGTAATAGAAGTTTAGGCTTGACAGATTCTGAAAACTGGTTTATCCAGTTGATTTTGCATTCAATGACTTATTCAATGAACAGATGCCGAGATGAGTAAGGGCTTAAAACCATTCAGGTGAAACCAGTATAATATACCAGTGCCGGATTCAAGGTGGAAGTTGGATTGCATCAAGGAGCGGCTCTGAGCCCTTTCCTGTTTGCAGTGGTGATGGACAGGTTGACGGACGAGGTCAGACAGGAGTCCTTCTGGACTATGATGTTTGCGATATTGATATTGTTATTTGTGGTGAGAGTAGGGAGCAGGTTGAGATGAGCCTGGAGAGGTGGAGGTACACGCTGGAGAGAAGGGAAATACAAGTCAGTAGGAGTAAGACAGAGTACATGTGTGTAAATGAGAGGAAGGGCAGTGGAGTGGTGCGGTTACAGGGAGAAGAGGTGAAGAAGGTGGAGGAGTTCAGGTACCTGAGGTCAACAGTGCAAAGTAATGGAGAGTGTGTTCGAGAAGTGAAGAAAAGAGTGCAGGCAGGGTGGAGTGGGTGGAGAAGAGTGGCAGGAGTAGTTTGTGATAGAAGAGTATCTTTGAGAGTGAAAGGGAAAGTTTATAGGACTGTGGTGAGACCTGCGATACTGTATGGTTTAGAGACAGTGGCATTGAGTAAAAGACAGGAGGTGGAGCTGGAGGTAGCAGAGCTGAAGATGTTAAGGTTTTCGTTGGTTAGTGACGGCGATGGACAGAATTAGAAATGAGTTTATTAGACAGCGCATGTAGGACGTTTTGGATACAAGGTGAGGGAGGCGAGATTGAGATGGTTTGGACATGTGCAGAAGAGGGACACTGTGGCGACCCCTAATGGGAGAAGCCGAAAGAAGAAGAAGAAGATCAGGTTGGCATAGACAACTGATAATGTGGGAAATAGCAGACAATTGTACACAATTAATTAATTGAATGTACAAAAGCATTTGCAATTTGATCAAGGCGATGAGAAATTGCTTTTATGATGTGCACCGCATGATGGTTAAACAAAGAGTTTTGAGAATTCCATTTCTGATCAGAGAAACGCTCCAAAGAACCTGAGAAAAACTGTAATATCAACAGTCTATAAAAAAGGTTCAGGACTGCAGTTTGCATGAACATTTCTGTAATGACTGAACAATACACCTCAATAATTAAAAAAAAAAAAAAACCTATAATGAATGGATATTCAGTGTCATATATGAGGACAGGTTCTTTTTTAAGGCTGGTTCCTTTTTAAGGTTTCTTCTTCATACCATCTCAGGGTGTTTTTCCTTGCTACTGGCTCACTTTTAGGTACTAACGTATAAATTCATATTTTATAATCTCCACTGTTAAAAGCGCAATACAATTTAACTTTTGATGATGATAATGATGTTTCCCTTCCCCACAGTGGTATCACTGCACTCCTGACTTGCTAGGCGAAAAGATCCAGCACTTGTTCGTACAGAGTCAGTTAGATGAAGATACCCAAACTTTCTTCAGAGGAGTGTGGAGAAATCTGGCTGTGTCCTTACCCAACTCTACCACTCATTCTTCTCCTCCATCTTTAGCCCGATCATCTCAAGGACCTCCATCAACGGGTATATTTTCTATAATAAATGCATGTGTTTGAATGGTGCCCCAATGTGTGAAATTTCGCTCGAAATTTGGAGTTTTATTTTGAAGTGGTCTAATCAATATGATCATTTGATTGTTCAAGAGTTGCAGGCATTTTTTCCCCACAGCACCTTTATTTCACAGGCTCAAATGTAACTGGACTCTCGACAGACAAGCAGTTTAATGGCCAGCCGTGGAAAAAACAGTTTGGCGTTTATTTCGGTTGCTGGTTTACTAAAGTGAACGATTCCATCAGCTCATTGCAAGTCTCCCACCTACACTGGACCCACATTAGTTTGCCTATCGTACATACAAGTCAACAGAGGATGCAGTTTCCACCGCTCTTCATTCAGCTTCCCACCTGGATGAAAACAACACCTACATAAGGATGTTTTTAGTTCTGCGTTCAATACGGTCCTCCCCACTGTACTGATTACTAAGCTTAGTGACCTGGGTATCTGCACCTCCACTTGCAGATTTGGACTTGGACTTGGACTTGGAGTTTCTCACCTCAACCCTCATTCTGAACAACGGCATCCCCCAGGGCAGTGTTCTGAGCCCTCTTTTACTGTTTACCCATGACTGTGCTCCTTTGCATAACTCCAACATCTTTATCAAGGATGCAAATGACACTACGGTGGTCGAACAGATCAGCAACGACGGCGAGTCTGCCTACAGGGAGAGATTCAAAGCCTCAATGCCATGAAGATTAAAGAGCTCATTGTGGACTTTCAGAAATCTAACAGCAGGAGACATTCCCCAGTCTACATCAATTGAACTTAGGTAGAGAGGGTCTCCAGCTTTGTGAGTTTACATCTCTGGGAATTTGTCCTGGCACCAGAACACATTAGCTCTGGTTAGGAAGGCTCAACAGCACCTTTACTTCTTGAGGGGTCTAAAGAAAGCTCATCTGTCCCCAGGGATTCTAACATGTTTTTAACGCTGCATCATTGAGAGCATCCTGACCAACTTCATCACTGTACGGTACGGAGGCTCCACTGTGTGTAAACACAAAGCCCTGCAGAGGGTGGTCTAAACCGCCCAACGCAACACTGGCACCCAACTATCTCCCATTGAGCACCTTCACCACAGCAGATGTCTGCGCAGAGCTCACAACATTATCAAGGACTCCTCGCATCCCAGTCACAAACTGTTTAAACCCACCTTTCAACAAGAAGGAGATACAGGAACATACGCATCAGAACCAGCAGGTTCAAGAAAAGCTTTTTTCCATCCACCATCACATTACTGAACTCTACACTACACCGTTAGATCACTGTATAAACACTGTATATAACGTCTGTACAATTATACATACAATGTAAATATTACTGAACTCTACACTACACCGTTAGATCACTGTATAAACACTGTATATAACGTCTGTACAATTATACATACAATGTAAATATTACATACTGTACATTTATATACCCCTCTTTCCCTACACATATTGTGCCTTACATACATCTACATATTACACTGTATATAAACTTTCTTTCGGCTTCTAGATCTTTTCATCTATCCATCCATCCATCCATCCATCTCAAAAAGTCTTAATTTTGACTTTGTGAAACCTGCAGAAACCCAGGTGGGATACAGGGGCAAAATTCAGACTTTTGTGACTAGACTTATGAACCTGACTGTATGCATACAGGTGTATTGTCATGGTGTTCATCAACTTCTGTCACTTCTCTTGGTGTTTATTAACAGGTTTCTGGGCCGAGGCTCCATGTTTGTTTTTTCCCAGAACCAATTTCGCCAACTTCTCCAAATCGATCCCGACTGGAAAGGAGAAAAGCTTCTGGATCTCGGAGCCGGGGACGGAGGCGTCACGGATGTAATGGGCTCGTTCTTTAAAGAGGTTTATGCAACTGAAGTGTCGCCTCCTATGAGATGGCATCTCCAGAGAAAGAACTACAGGTGCACATTTATACTTACACTTAGAACCGAGAGTGATATCCGATGACTTTGCCATTAAAACAATTTTTCTGTTCGTCAGATTGTTGGAAATTGACGAATGGCAAAATACGGGTTTCCAGTATGACATCATCTCCTGTCTGAACCTCTTGGACCGATGCGACGAGCCTTTACAGCTGCTCAGAGACATCAAGAAGGCTCTGGTACCTCGCACCGGACGGCTGATCCTCGCAGTAGTTCTACCCTTTCAGCCTTATGTGGAAATACGTAAGTGTGTTTTTTTTAAATTATTTAATTATTACAGTTTTTTCACTTCTTCTTCTTTCGGCTTCTCCCATCAGGGGTCGCCACAGCGGATCATCCGTCTCTCCATACCCTCCCCCTGTCCTCTACATCTGCCCCTTTCAAACCAAATAAAAACATTTTCAATAAATGTATCATTTAAATTTAAATGTAAAAACACCTCCCGCTCGCAGGAGGAAGATGGGTGCGTCCTGCAGAGCACATCTGCGTGAACGGCACGACTTGGGAGGAGCAGGTCAGGAACCTGTCCGACATCATATTCCACAGCATAGGATTCGAGGTGGAAGCCGTGACACGCCTGCCGTATTTATGCGAGGGAGATATGCATCAGGATTACTATGTGCTAGACGATGCCGTGTTCGTACTTAAGCCTCAGGAATGAGTCGAAGTTTAATTCACATTCAAGGGACCCGATTTAAGGCATGTGTATGAATAGAACGAATGATCTATTTTAAATATTGTAACCCGTATTACTATTATAGCGACTTAAAATTCCAGACAAATGAATATTGAAGCCATGGTAAGGATTTTTTTATGTTTACTGGGAAAGTATTTTTAAAAAGCAATACAGACACATGAAGAACCACCTTCGACACTCAGATATCAAACGATATGGACAATGGATACACAAAGGTTCTGCTGATGGGTTGATGGGAAAACTGGGCCATGTGGCCTCCTGTGCCTACTCTTCATACTGGAGTTTTCTGATAAAATATCAGTACACAGTGTCCATAACTCATTTGAATAATGGAATGTGACTGATGCACTTTTTTTTTTTTTTTTTTTTTTTTACATAACTTTGGATTCATTACCACTGGTGCTGTTCTATTTAATAATGGTGACTGGATGTATTCTCTGAAGTATTTTCAATAAAAAAAACCCACAACATTGCAAACTACACAGTTTCTGAATATCCTTTTAATATTTGTATTTGCAGAAATGTACATCGATCTCATTTATACAGCTGAGCAATTAAAGGACCTTGCAGTGGCAGCGGGATTTGAACCCATGACCTTCTGATCAGAAGTCCAACATCTTATCCACTGAGCTACCACTGTTATAAAACTGAGAGAATGTGCATTTTATGGCCCTTTTCCAGAACAAATAACTTCTATCTAGTTATAGAGCTGAGCAATTAAGGGTTAAGGGCTTTGCTCATGGATCCAGCAGTGGCAGCTTGGTGGTTCTCAGGTTTGAACCCATGACCTGATGTCAGGTGAGGAGACCTGGTTGCCACTATTGGGCTACTCCAAATCGTCCACTCCAGCCTTTATGTTCAAATTGAAAGTTTTAGCTATGAAAAAGTCTTACATTTGCTATTCTAGGTCTTAATTAATTTTAAACCGGTCTTAATTTTCCGATGTCCATGTAACGCCGCTATTATCGCTCGTTGAAATGCTCCCGCAGCACTTTACAATAGGTTTTTCTGTTTTAGTTTCCGTGGGGTTTGCCGTTCTTTCTTTCACGATTTCAAATATAATTCGCCGTATTACGACAACAAATGAGATCAACACGCAACAGCCAATCAGCTTTCTGTTATTGACGGATTTTATTTTTCAGCTATGGGGGAATGCAAGTTTAACGATACTCGGCTTGAAAAAAAAAAAATTTACGGTTCGGTTAAGGCCGGTTGCTAATGACGTATTCGTGTGTTTTTGATGCGATGTTAGGTCTTACATTTCATTCTTAATGGTTTTAAAAAAGGTCTTAAATGGTCTTAGATTTGACTTTGTGAAACCTGAAGAAACCCTGGACATTGTCATGCTGGCCAATTAATTAGGGACAATGTGCACCTAATGATGTACCCTCAAAGTGTTACAATGTATCTAGATGCTAATCCACCAATACATTGGTGCAGCTCTGTGGTTAAGGCATTGGACTTTGGATCTGAAGGTCATGAGTTCAAATCCCATCACCTCCACCACCAAGCTGCCACTGCTGGGCCCTTGAGCAAGGCCCTCAACCCTCAACTGCTCAGTTGTAAGTTGCTCTGGATAAGGGTGTCTGCCAAATGGCATGTATGTAAATGGTTTGATGAACATGAACATCTCCAATGGCCTGCACAGTCTCTGGATCTTAATATTATTGAGGCACTTTGGAGTCTATAAAGGCCTCAGTATGTACAGTCAGCACTCGGGTAACATCGAGTCAACATCGGCGTGGAAAAGCACGGAAGTGTGCGCTCTTAGTGCCAGCAAATCAGCTAAATTCTGCTCACCCCTTTCCCCCACACTCGCGTTGTGATTGGTCGGTAATGAGTTTGGTCACGCCCCGGGCCACGTCGCGCTCCTCTCGCCATCTTTCAACCGTACTGTGCGAGACCGGAAGTGCTGAAGATCTCCTGTCTGTCCGTTACTGCTGCTGGGTTTGGGGGACGTGATCGGTGTCGTGACAGACTTTTTTATTCTCCCTGTCGGGTTTTTTTGGAGACACTTTTAGTCTGATCTTTGGCTCTGTGCGGACGGAAACCATGAACATTTTCCGACTCACCGGGGATCTTTCGCATCTGGCAGCTATCATCATCCTGCTGCTGAAGATATGGAAAAGCAGATCCTGTGCAGGTGAGTGGCGTCTACCTGATCTCTTTCTGTACAGCCGTGTGTGTGATCAACTTCCTAATTCTTCTATTTCAAGCTTGTCATTGCTCTGGAGTGTGCAGGCCACACACACACACACACACACACACACACACACACACACACACACACACACAAAACACACACACACTCTCACATTTTATATACACACACTCACTCATTTGTATATAGACACACACTCATATATACACACTCATTTATACACACACACACTCTTCTACACACATTCATTTATATACATACTCATTTTATATACACACGTATACACACACTCATTTATACACACACACTCTTCTACACACATTCATTTATATACATACTCATTTATATACACACGTATACACACACTCATTTATACACACACACTCTTCTACACATTCATTTATATACATACTCATTTATATACACACTCACTTATACACACACACACTTCTACACACACTTTTATATACATACTCATTTATATACACACATTTATATACACACATTTATATACACACACATTTATATACACACACTCATACACACACATTTATATACACACTCATTTATACACACACATACTCTTCTACACACACTCATTTATACACACACACTCATTTATATACACACATTTATATACATACTCATTTATATACACACACTTCTACACACACTTGTGTGTGTGTGTATGTGTGTATATATATATATATATATATATATATATATATATATATATATATATATATATATACACACACACACTCTTCTACACACACTTTTATATACATACTCATTTATATATACACACACACACACACACACTTCTACACACACTAATTTTTACACACTCATTTATACTCACTCATTTATATACACACTCATATACACACACATTTATATACACACTTATTTATACACACACACATACTCTTCTATACACACTCACTTATACACACACACATACTCTTCTACACACACTCATTTTTATACACACTCATTTATACACAAATACTCTTCTACACACACTCATTTATACACACATACTCTTCTACACACACTCATTTTTACACACATACTCTTATACACACTCATACTCATTTATACACACACTCCTATGTCACTCTGGCTTCCTAGCTCTTTAATTGCACTTTCAGTATCCTTCATAATCCATTTCCTACACCATGTGTCTGTATTATAGTGTACTCTTTACACACTAACCAAATCCATGGAGAAGTTATTTAGTGTCACTGATCATACACAGCAAATCTTCATCATATAAAATCCTCTGTCTACATCGTGTATCTTTAAACATGCCTGCTCAGGCTGGGAGATCCAAATCCAAACTCATTCATTCCCTTATCTGTGTGCTGAGCTTTGGGAGATTTGTGTATCCTGTGACGTGGCAGGATGTGTTACACAGCACACAGGATTCGGCCCTGCAAACAAAACGTGGAGTCCAAGAGATTCATCTTTAATGCGTTTGTTTGCTAGAGTGACTCACGCTTTCTCTTTCTCGCTGTAGTGCGAGCGATCGGATTTAGGAGCGTATAATATAAAAGAAAAATAGAATATAATATAGGATTATAATAAAGAGAAGCTGAGCTGGCTGTAGAATCATTAAGTCGGTACAGAGAATCTGAAATTGAGAGAGAGATCTTGTACAGTGTGGGGGAAAAAAAAGCTTCCATTGGTAATTTCCTTTAATAATATAATATGTTCAGGATGTGTTCTGGGTCTTTGCAGACGCTCCACAGAGCCGGTCAGGGAAATGTCAACACATACATCATAAAATAGACTGTTATCTATTGCGCTACGAACTTTACTTCATCGTTCTGTGTGTATGGAGTTCGTATTTATTTATTTATTTATTTATTACTACGTATTTACTGTTGGGGAAAGTGGCAGCTCACTGGTTAAGACTTTGGACTTTGGATGTCCAGAAGGTCATGAGTTCAAATCCCAGCACCACCAAACCAAGCTTCCAAGAAAAGAATAGTGATTTATACTTGTCACATGCAACTTTTTTTTCATGTCACAGGCAAAATTCTTTCCTCAAGGGTTAAGGGCCTTGCTCAGGGGCCCCAAGAGTGGCAGCTTGGCGATACTATGTCTTGAACCCACCCAAAACCTTAACCACTAAGATCTTATTTTCTCCACTCCTCAGTTGTAAGTCACTCAGGACACGGGTGTCTGCCAAATGCCGTAACTGTTCCTGTGATTCAGCTTTGTTTTTCGAGCGAACCAGAACAAACAGCATTGTCTTTGCTTGCGTTTCAGGTATATCTGGGAAAAGCCAAATTCTGTTTGCGATGGTTTTCACGACACGGTACTTGGACCTCCTGACCGCATATATCTCTCTGTACAACACTTCGATGAAGGTGAGCCGAGTGTCTGAGTGCTGGGTGTCTCAGCCACCGCATATCGCCCACGTTGTAGCCGTGAACCTGCCGGAAAACATGGAAGTGTTTTTCTTTGCATTCTAATGATGGTGGGTTTCGCATATTCTTTGGTGCAGATTATCTACATCGGATGCTCGTATGCCACAGTGTACCTGATCTATGCCAAGTTCAAAGCCACCTATGATGGCAATCATGACACTTTCAGGGTGGAGTTCCTGGTTGTACCTGTAGGTGGCCTCTCATTTCTGGTCAACCACGACTTCTCACCTCTTGAGGTAAGATATCGTGTTATAAGATGTTTGGACACGCCGTGTATACGGTGTTCATTTGCTTGTTTGTTTTTTAATCACATTTGAAAGGCAAAATGTTAATTTTGACACCTTCATTCCTTATTTGATTCAATTTTTAAAAGCGAAAAAAAACAACGTTGATTTTGAGCACACGAGAGAAAGCGTTGGCATATTTATTCCCTATGGAATATTTTTACCATATTATTATTGTCTCTATTTATTTAATTACACGGCATGTTGTAAACAAAAACTCGCAAAATATGATCAGTGTCACAGAGTGCACAATATTTAATAATCGCTGGGATTTTATACATTTATATATATTATATTTATATATTTTATTATTTACACACCATGCCGGATGGGACACTCAAAACTAACACACATTTTTATTATCAATAAAAAAATAGAAAAATGTTCATCCTGTCAGAATCCAATGTCCTTATTGTGCTAGACTTTAATACTAACTTAAAATAATAAAGTTTTATATAATATATTAGGGGTGTAACGCTACACGTATCCGAAATTTTCTGGTACAGGCTTTTGGTTCGGTGCACACGTGTACCCAATGCAGTATATTTTTACGTGCGGAACATAGTTACAATTTAAATCGCCTCAGGAACGTATTAAGTGACGGACTGCAAATTTGTTTAGTCTCCGCCTCACATTTTTATTACTATTATTATTAAACTTGAAAACATACACAACAATGCCAAGGGTATAAAAAAAATAAAATAAATAGTTGAAATGAATAAAACGAAAACGTTAAAGAATCCATAGCCACTTCCTGGCTAGCGGCTAACGCTAGTGCAATGGATTCTTTAGCGATTTGTGTGCAGCTTCAACATTTTCTCTTAAAAGAAGAAAATCCTGGCAATTTCACATAGTGAATGAAGAAAGGATGGAGGGAACGAAGACATTGGGTAAAGTCTGCTGAAAGAAGTAGAACAGTTAAGTAAAGTACATCATTAGAAAATTTAATGTGATACACACACACACACACACACACACAATTTTTTAATACCTTTAATTAGCATGGACATGGACAAATATGATGCTTTATGCAAAGTATGTTTATTATTATTGAAACCAGACTCAACATAAAGCATGAAGACTTGTAAATGAATTCTTGTAAATGTTTTAAAGTAATTATTAGGGGTTAATTAATAATTAGACCCAATTAGGGTAATACAGACGTGTGTGTGTGTGTTTTGCGTTTAATATAAAAATTTCTAAAGATCTTCTAAACTGCTTGTTTCAGTATACTTTAACAAATGTCTTTATTCCCTCCACCATTTATTCACTCCCTCGACATGTGGAGTTTTCAGGATATTCTTGAGAAATTCTTGAAGCTGGACATATAACTCCATAGCTCAAAGTGTGAGGCGGAGACTAAACAAACTTGCGTTCAGGCACTTAATATGTTTCCGAGGGAACTCAGATTTGATGTTCCGTACGTGAAAAGGATTGCGTTCAGTAGACATGTGCACCGAACTGAAAGCCATGAACCTAAAAAACAGACGTTACGAATACGTGTACCGTTACACCCCTAATAATTATAGTGTTTTAAATGACGGAAATAGTCAGGACACCAAACTTAACTTTTGCTATGTTTCCACACGGACGATATTAATTGCCGGATGTCTGCATTATGGTGGATTTTGGTGCTTGAGATTTCCCACTTCGGTAAAACAAATGTTTAGTGATAAAAAAATGTATTGGTGGAATTTATTACAATTTTTTAGATGTGTAAAGAAAGGACATGAATAAATGTGTTGTGTTGAAGGTTTATTTATATTTGCATGCTATAGCATTAATCACGCGTTGATTAAATGAATGGCGTTAAAGTGAATTTGCGTTAAGACAAAAGGAAAGGCAAAAATAAGTGTGATGTTACTTTGTCATGTTTTCCTTTTCAGATGGCATTACTTCATTCTCATTATCTATTTTTCTTCATTTGTTTTTTTGAACAGCCTAATTTTATTCCGCTTATAAATCAGTGACAATGTGTGTGTTTATGATGTTTGGATGCTGTAATCGTGAGACTGACGACTTTTATTGTGTGTTGGATCATTTATAGGTCACATGACCTTGATGGGTATGTAGACTTACTGTATCTGTTCAAGGAAATCAGAAAGCATTATAAACTCGGCCCTTGCGTTCTTTTTTAGATTCAGAGTTTCTTTATGCTATAGAGTAAAAATCCCCCACCACCACCACACACACACACACACACACACACACACACACACACACACACACACACACACACACAGGATATAATGGAATCTACATGTAAAATATATGAATGCATTTTTTACATATTTTTTTTAGAAGGCAAATGCGGTGTGGAGATTTCAAATACGCTGGAAAAGAAATCTGATGCTTTTAGACAGAACTAAACAAATCCATAATTGTAATAATAATTAATTCATAAATAATTCCATAATAATTTCAACATTTTTGTCACCTCACCTCTTTCCAAAAAAACCTAACCAGAACTATTTGCAAGGCCCTGTATTAAGTATTGAACCACGAGTTTCGCATTACTGAGCTTTTGTTTTGATTCCTTTGCTGTAGATCCTGTGGACCTTCTCGATCTACTTGGAGGCGGTAGCCATCCTTCCTCAGCTCTTTATGATCAGTAAGACCGGGGAAGCCGAGACCATCACCACGCACTATCTGTTCTTCCTGGGCCTTTATCGTGCCTTGTATCTCATCAACTGGGTCTGGCGCTTTTACTTCGAAGGCTTCTTCGACATGATCGCCATCGTGGCAGGCGTCGTCCAGACCATCCTTTATTGTGATTTCTTCTATCTCTACGTAACGAAAGGTACTTAAGCTTTCACTTGCGCAAGTTTTCTGGAACACCTGACAAGATTTTTTGAAGATATCATTTCACATTTAGTCCCTGTTTGATGTAAGGATGCCTGGGGGTGCAGTCAACGTTCACATTCATCCCAAAGGTGTTCAATAGGGTTGAGGTTCAGAGCTTTATAGCAGAAAATCTTCCACTCCAGCTCATGTAAAGCATATCTTCATGGAGCTCTCTTTATACAAAGAAGAATTTCATGCTAAGACATCCTATAAAATTATGTGCCTTCAATTACAAAGTCAGTATTCTAATAATTTTGTCCATATACTGTATTTAAACAGGGTTTCTGCGAAATCTTATAAAGTCGAAAATTAAAAATAATCTAAAGTTTACGCCTTATTTTTATTTTTCAGCTGTGGGGAAGTGCAAGTTTAGCGATACTCAGCTTGAAAAAAGTTCATTTAGGGCTCGGTTAAGGCCGGTTGCTAACAACGTATTTGTTTGTGTGTTTTTTTTTAATGTGATTTAGGTCTTAAAATGAATTCTTAATGGTCCAAAAAAAAAAGGTTTCGAAAAGACTTTGACAGTTTGACTTTGTGAACTCTGCAGAAACCCTGTTAACTGATTTGCCATCCATGTGTTCAACTCTATTGACTCTATAAAGACCTGCATGAATTGTATAGAAATGAAAAAATGTTACTACACTGTTCTTGAAAATGTTTAATTTGCCTTGTGTTGCTGTCCTTAGTGCTGAAAGGGAAGAAGCTGAGTTTGCCAGCTTAAGCGAGTCACGCGACCGAGTTTTAGCGGTCGGCGCGCCGAAACGCAGGACCCCGCCGACGCCACGTTCGTGTAAGACGCCCGAGGAGTAACAACATCCGCCGGATCCGTTATTTACTTCAAACCCTGACCAGCTCTGGGACAGTTTCCGGATTTAAACTGTGGTCTATCGCACAAACTCCTCCAGTATCCACGTTTTTAACATGCGTCTTCTTACTATTTTTTTAAATTCATTATCAAAGATCAAAAGCGAACCATTTTCTATAAAATTTCACTTTAATTCGGCCCGTGGCATCATAAAAGCCTGTTAAATGCATCGGATTTGTCGGTGTCTAATGGTCGATGGGGATTTTTCTTATACAGGGTGTTGTGTGTAAAATGTTTGAAATTTGACTGAATGTACCATATTTTCTAGAGTGTAAGACGCAAATGTTGCTCTTCAATTGGAGCAAAAAGCTTAATAAGAATTCACAGGAAATATTTAGGTTTGATTGAGTACAAAATATATAAATTATCTGTAATATCGTTGTCATGGTGATTCGAAATCACCAAAAGAACAAAAAAAAAAACAAGACAAAGAACGCAGATGCAGACTGATGTGTACAAGACCTGGCATGAGGATATCCAGTTAGGTCCTGCATCATCTCAGGAAGGAAAACGCAGAGCTACAGCGACACTAATGGGATCCAAACGAAAGCCTGTAATACAGACGACTGTTTCAGAGGTGCTGCTAACATTCTGCTGAGGAGATCTTTAGTGTTTTGCGACTTATTTTCTAGAAAATATGGTACATTTATTTATTATTAAAAACTGATTTGGGTGGATTAATTTCTCTGTGGCAAAAATGATTTTTTTTTTTTTTTTACTTAAAAAGCACATTATTGTATTTGTAATGAAGGCTGAGTTCAGTATTGAGGTTTGCCTCATGGTCTGGTCAGCCTTCTTTCGCCGCCTCTTTTTTTTTTCTTTTACTTCTATCTATTTTATAATTATTAATATAAAGGCACCTTGATATGTTTTCCTATTAGATTGACCATTTGGGAATAATGTTTTTTTTTTTAAAGAGTAAACAGTTGATATTAAGCCCATTAGTCCTACTTGCATTAGCTTGCAGTATTTGACACATTTTTTTAAATGTAGATTTCTGGTTTTATCAATTGTTTTATTTTCTTGATTATTACATCGCAAGGTTAATATTTGCTTTATTTTGTATGACAGGAGGAAAAAAAATGCGGGCTGACTTGCATCTTATTCCTAAAAATCCTTATTCCTAGGGGGTATGAGAATGTTTGGGGAATACAAAATGGTCTAATTCGTGGATTACTTTTAAATGCATTAAACATTGAGTTATTATTATTGTTATTTGTATTTTTTTGACAAACTTTGTCCAAGATTCTGTAAAGAATGATTTGTATATTGAGCTTCTCTTATCTAATAAGTCTTATTTGTAATCTAAGAGGGATAAGCATTGTTGCAAATTGGGTTAAAAGTTTACTGAATGGTGTTTGTCTCTGTTTTTCTTGATTTTAGAAGTGTTTTTTTTTTTTTTTTTAATTACCCTTCACATTACATCCATCTCAAATAAAGCTCATTTCAGAGACATTGTTTTGTCAAAAGTATTCTTTATATTCTGATTTTTTTGGCTTGTGTGTTTCACGTCTTCCTGTTTCATATATGACGTACTAAGCTAATATATGGAAATGAATGCTGTAGGTTGTGGTGTATTTGTGTCCGGAATGGCTGAGATTCCAAACTGAGCACCTGGAAGATGTATTTGAGTGGAACCCTTAGCTTGGAAATGGAAAAGGAAATGCAAAAAGCTGCTGAAATTAACCTATGTGAACTATAAATGGTAATATACACTGACCAGGCATAACATTCTCACATTAGAACATTATGACTGGTAAGTGCCAGCTCTGAATATCTCATCATGCCACCTGTTAGTGGGTGGAATATTTTTTAGGCAGTAAGTGAACATTTTGACCTCAAATTTGACGTGTTAGAAGCATGAGAATTGGACAAGCGTGAGGTTTTGAGCGAGTTTGACATTATGGCAAGACGACTGGGTCTAAGCATCTCCAAAGCCACAGCTGGATGTTCCCAGTCTGCAGTGGTCAGTATCTATGAAAACTGGTCTGAGGAAGGGACAGTTGTGAACTGGTGACAGGGTCATGGAGTGAAGACGAGCTCAAATTGCTGAAGGCTAGTAATGTGTGACAGTTCAGGACTGTTTTTGGCAGCAAAATGGGGACCAACACAATTTTAGGCAGGTGGTCATAATGTAATGCCTGATCAATTTATGTAATACTATGAAGGTTTCAAATTAGTAATTTAAATGAATAATTAGCAAGGTAGGCTGTATTCTATTTGGATTATGTGTAAAAACGCATTATGAAAATGTATTATTTGTCTTTGTAAAAAGGTAAAAAATGTTTTGTTTGTCACACATACATTACAGCACAGTGAAACTTTCTTTATATATCCCAGTGATGTTTGGGAGCTGGAGTCGGAGCACAGGGTCAGCTATGATACGCCCCCATGGAGGATTAAGGGCCTTGCTCAAGGGCCCAACAGTGATTCCCAAGATTTTATCTATCCCAACATAATATCTAAACTAACTATATGGCCAAAGTAGACCTGACTTTCACACCCAGATGTTCTTGCTGAACATCACATTCCATATTTTTTCCCTCTTTTTTCTGCCATAATAAACTCCACTTTTTTCTTCTACAAAGTTTTTCCACTACATTATATAGCGTTTCTGTCAGGATCAATGCTCATTCATCCAGAAAAGCATGAATGAAATCAGACACATGATGAAACTGAGGTTTTTGGGGCTCAGTCTGAGTTTCAATTCATCTGAAAACGTGTGCATTTTAGTTGAGATCAAAGCTGGACACATCTTATAGAAGTGTGGAGCAACAGTTTGGAGTAGAACTACATATAGGTGTAATGAGAAGGTGTCCACAAACTTTTGGTAGTGTAATGGAGATTCAGTCAATAAATTAATCGTCGTCTTTTTATTTTATTTTTTTTCACACACCAAATACTTTCCGGAACTATTAAATGCTACACGAGTCGCACCGGACCTTTGAAGTGCTGCACCTATTAAAGACAGGAAAACACAACAGTACGAGTTCCGCCTGTCAGTCCGAGCCGCAGTGACGGGAACACAGGGCAGTGCCTTGTTTTGACGTGACAGCTTTTGGAAAAAAAAAATTTCCCCCGCCGAAACGTGAACTTTCGCGTTTTATTTCCTCTTAATTCGTGTTTTAAATATGTATATATCGGGGTCCGGGTAGTTTCACGTGTCCACGCCACTGACATGGAGGGCGACGTGTGAATCGGAGGCTGGTGAAAAGGCACCGAGGCAGAATGTTGTTTTGTTCACCATCCAGTTAGCGATCGGAGGATTAAGGATTAAGGATCCCAGTTAGGATCAGGGATTTGACCGGATATCTTGCAGTGATCTGGAGGGACTTGGGCGGCGTCGGAGTGGCGTAATCCTGTAAATACCACACATCAGGGGTAGCTTTCACTTCCCGGGGCATCATGCCCGGTATGGTGGTGTTTGGGCGGCGATGGGGCATCGCAAGTGATGATCTCGTCCTGCCTGGAGCTGTTGAGCTATTTATTAGGCTTATATGGTGAATATCTGTCTGTCTGTCTTTTTCTGTCTATCTGTCCACTCGTCTATTGTGGCCTCTGTCTGTCTGTTTGTCAGTCTGTGTCTGTCTGTCTTCTATGTCTGTCTGTCTGTCTTTTTCTGTCTGTCTGTCCACTCGTCTATTGTTGCCTCTGTCTGTCTGTCTGTCTGTCTGTCTGTCTGTTTGTCTTTCTTCTATGTCTGTCTTTTTCTGTCTGTCTTTTTCTGTCTATCTGTCCATCCGTCTATTGTTGCCTCTGTCAGTCTGCTTGTCTGTCTTTTCTGTCTATCTGTGTCTGTCTTTCTTCTATGTCTGTCTGTCTGTCTCTGTCTTTTTCTGACTGCCCACCCGTCTGTCTGTCTATTGTTGCATCTATCTATCTATCTATCTATCTATCTATCTATCTATCTATCTATCTATCTATCTATCTATCTATCTATCATCTATTTGTTACCTTAGTCTATATATATATATATATATGTGTGTGTGTGTGTATGTGTGTGTGTGTGTGTGTATATATGTATATATGTATATGTAAATGTGTGAGAGTAACTTTTATCCCAAGTATGTTGCTGTTCTTGCGTGCTGAATCGATCTCTTTCCTACCAGGTGGATTGCGACCGTGGCTTTGTACATCACCCGAAAAGGAAGGTTCGATTGCAACGGAGGTGCTGTTCTTCACACCTACATCGTGGTCCTCCTCGTAATGCTCGCAATCATCATCCTGACCTTATGTGCAGTTGTTTACATCAGTGCTCAGGGTAAGTCCCGGTTTTCCCGGGTTTCACTGCACTTACAATTTATATTCAATTTATATTCAACCTTCCTAAATCAGTGTATTCTGACCACTTGCGTTACCACATCTGCTGTTCGGACCAATCTGCCGATACGATGCGCATCACGATACCGGGTTTGCGATACGATACATTGCGATACTGTTAGCAAGGCGATATTTTGGGATATTTCTTATTTTAGGTATTGGATATAATTTTAGGAAAGCCGTCATTAAGAACACACCACCATATGCAAACCTTAGCAAAACAAATAATTATTCATTATCACACCTCAGTGTTATCAGGTGTTTTTCTAAACATATGCACATAGTCATTAGACACCTAATAAGAAGTGGGATTGATGATGATGACTGTAGTATATTATCAGTATTACAATTAGTATTGGGCAAATAGTAGAAGTATGATCCGAGCGCTAACTGGTGTTTTAAATATGGAAGCAATCTTAGGGAGGCAAGTAAATAAAGCATAAGAAGAATTATATAAGAGTAAGAAGAATTATTTCTTTTGTAAATTTAAAGAATGCCGTTCGGCAAGGCAAGACAGGTATGTTCTGCACTCACACAAGTGCAGTCTGCTCTAACTTTAGGTTTGTGTGTGTATATAGCGCTGGTTTTTAATCCAGGGGTGTGTGATAGTAACAAAAACAAACCTGATATCTCTATATTTTGGGGATTTTATTAATAACTATAATTAGATGATATTTTGCTGAGTGTGTTATTGGTACCTTCAGGACTACAGCTGTAATGTTTGTTCTTTATATTCTGTGTGGCGATCAGTTTACAGCAGAGATGAATCTTTTCCAATATTTTGAAGCCGATTTTTACCTTTTATGCGCATTTATATATTTATTTATGAATTTTTTAAAGGTGTGCCTCAGTCAATTGGAGCAATAAGACCTTTCGGCTGACCCTGTTCTTCCCCGAGTTCAAAATGAATCCATGTTTATAATATTATACCGCAAAGATATTTTAATAGCTGATTTTCTTTATGACTCGATATAAATGTAAACATTTTCTGCCTTCGTATCATGAATTCTGTGATCATTTGAAACGCATTTTATTAGACTGAATCGTGCAGTGATTCCAGCGGAAGTTTCACCAAGTTTTACAGCAGCCACTGACATTTTTTGAGAATCGATACCGTATCGGCAAACAAAATATCGTGACGCTCGCGTGTATCGATGTTTTCCTACACCCCTACTGTCTGCACAATGGAAACGTCTAAAAAAAGCTGCTGGGATGAGTAGTGAAACTTTATAATCGAACCAAGCTTCAACTTCGAGATAGCCAGGAATCCTGCTGGGAATTTACATCTAGATCTGGATTTTTTTCACGCTTTTCGTGACGTGTATCCGCTCTTCTTCTTCTTCTTCTTGATCGAAGGAACCATAATGAACCCAGGTCCTCGCCGCTCGATGCCGCTCCTGGTGTACATCCGCGGGATCCTGTTCCTCCCCGAATTCGTGTGGGCGTGCCTGGGAGCCGTGTGGGTGTCTAGTTACAGTAAAGGATGCGAACCGGCGGAAATCGGGCTCGTCGTTGGCGCCGTGATCGCCAGGTGGGTAAACGTCCTTCAAACTGGATTGCAGATTATAGTGCGTCAGTCTCAGTAGTGGACTGTAGGGAAGTAAATGTAATTCATTACTGTACTGAAGTGAAGTATTTCCATTTGGTGAGACTTTTTACTCAACTACGTTTTGCAAAATCAGTGTTTTTAAACTTGTTTTGATTGGTGCTTGGTCTATCGACTTATCACCAACATACAGTTCAGCACCAGTTCAACAGCAAGCAGAACATTTTGAGAGGAATAAATGATCACGGGGTTCCAACTTGACACAAATCCTGTGGCCTTATTAGCTTGAAGTAGTTCCAAAAAGGTTTGGGCTCATGATGATTTGAATTGATACCAGTGTTCGACTCATTAATCTCATTCTATTAATAGATTCATGTGCTGAGAGTCACATTAGATTATGAGAGCCGTAATAAATCATAGTACTCTGGATGCTTAAGTTAATTTGAAGCACTGGAGTACTATTTTATGTAGTTTATCTCTACTTTAACTCAAGTACACAATTTGTGTAATTGTGTTTCCGTCAGCATTATGACCTTTGACCCGGACAGACCGGCCGTTCCCGACAGTCCTAATAAAGTCATGCTGTAAATACGCAAATCTGTACCAAAGGGAATGTGTTACACTGAGACACACACTACGCTGATTCATACGCAGGCTGATTCATTATCCTGTGCTTTTGTTCTCCTCTCAAGCTGGATCATCTTTCTCTCCATGGTGGTGGGAGTGCTGATCGTGTTCGATCCCCTGGGCAGCCTCCGGCATCCGTCGCTGAGGGCTGAGCTGCAGTCGGGAACGCGGAATCTGGAAAGCAACGAGTCCTCGCAGCTCTTTTACACGGCGCGCTCGCTGGCCAGACGCGTCTGGGAGAGTCGGCTGCGTCTGCTGTGCTGCTGCGTGCCTCAGGACGACAACCACAGAGCGGCCTTCTCCAGCATCTCCCAGCTTTTTAGCGACTTCTTCTCGGTGAGCTCGGAAACGTATCCCCGCGACGCCTCGTTTTTATTTTCCCGCATGCTCGCGCTTAAAATGCCGGGTATATAGAACGTGTTTTTTTTTTCCGTTTTTCTGTCCTGTCTAGGATACCGATCTGGTGCCCAGCGACATTGCTGCAGGTCTGGCGCTTCTACATCAGGAGCAGGATAAAGTGCAGCAGTGCAAAGACCCTGAAGATGTTATTACTCACAGTCCATCATCTCCCATTGTGAGTTTGTTCATCTCTAACTGGTCCACATGAAAAAAATAACCCCAAAAAGTCCTACTGTTTGGACAAAAGTATTGGGACACTTGACTTTTTCAGCCATATGTGGTTCTTCTGCAAAAAAAATAAAAAAAATTGGAGGTACAGATTTCTATAGAACCGGAAGAATTTTATTTTAAACCCCCCCAAAAATTCATCATCAGTGTAATCAAATGATTTAGAGAGAGAGAGAAAATACTCAATATGGACAAAAGTATTGTAGTATGACTTTTTCAGCCATATTTAGTTCTTCCTCAACATGTTAGCACAGGGTCTGTGTTACACAATGTCTTGTTGTCACGATCCCTTCACTTGAACTAGGAGACCCAAACTTGTTCGAGCAAGACAAAGCCCCTGTATACAAAGCCAGCTCCATGAAGATAGGCTTTACACAAAGTGGAAGATCTTGATTGGCCTCCTAAAGAGCTCTGACCTCAACCTTATTCAGGATGAATTAAATGCTGACTGCACCACAGGCCTCCTCACCTCAACTTCACCAGACTTTATCAACATCCTTGTGACTGAATGAGCACAAATCCTCACAAACATACTCCAAAGTTTAGTGGAACGTCTTCCCAGAAGAATGGAAGGTGTTCAGAAAGCACATACGAATCTTATGGTCAGGTGTCCACAAACTTTTGTCTATATAGTATGTATTGAAATTGAGTTTTTTTGGAATCCTGGGGTAGTGTGTTTGGGGCACTTGCTAGAAGTCTGTACACTTTAATTTGTGTGTGTGTGTGTGTACAGAGAGAAGACCTGGAAACTGAGCTTGAGAAAGCAGCACATTACATGCAGTTTGCTGTAGCTGCTTACGGCTGGCCCATTTATGTCTATTTAAATCCTCTGACTGGATTCTGCAAGCTGAGTGGCGACTGGTATGTTTTCAGAGCAGCCTATTTTGGGTGACTTTCACTTCCTTTATCTTTAGACTCGTCACTGTCAAAATAGGAAAAATTTAAATGAGTGTTTTCCTCTCCACCCATATACTGATTTATTATTTTTTATTTATTTATTTATTATTTCTCCATATATTTAAGTATAGTCAAATGCGACTTTTTATCTATAAAACCTAACCTATATCAACATAACCTATTTAAATCTTTAATAACCCTATATATATATATATATATATATATATATATATATATATATATATATATATATATATATATATATATATATATATATATTATAGGTTTATATTGGTTACACTGTATATTAGGGGTGTAACGGTACGGACCTTAGTTTTTAAGTCACGGCTCGGTACAATTACGGTACAGTTAGGGAAAAGAAATGCAAAACAAAATTGCTCGTCATTTAATTTTTATTATTATTGACATTTGTGAACATCAACATTTGAAGAGTTTACATTTTTAAAACAATTTTTTATAAAATGCCTGCTCGGTTAAATAATATATGAAATAGTATTTTCTAAAAATAAATCGGAATAAATTAAATAAATGCAATAAAACTTTTTAGATAAGAATTAAATTGCGTGAGGAGTTAAATTGGCACAAATTATATTTATTAAGTACAATTAAATAAATGGAAAAATGTCATTAAATCGGTTACTTGTATTTGTTAGAACCCATTTGGGTAATACAGATTGTGTGTGGGTTTTTTTTTTTACATTTCATATTGAATTTTTTTTTAAGACGCTTATTTCAGCACTCTTTAACGAACGTCTTCATTCCTTCCATCCTTCATTTATTCGCTCCCTCGATATGTGGAATTTTCAGGATTGTCTCTTTTTATTTTTTATTTTAAAGAAAGCTGACAAAGCTGGACATAAAACGCAAAAGAATCCATAGCCCTTGCATTAGCCGTTAGCCACTTAATGGTTAGCGGCTAACGCGAGCGCTATGGATTCGTTAGCGTTTTAGTGCATGCGTGAAACAGATCAAATTTCCGGTAAGTGAGGAGCCACAGTGACACTGCGCTAACTCTAGTTCTTTATACCCCTGGCATTGTTGTGCATGTTTTCAAGTTCAATAATAATAGTAATAGTAAATGCGCGAGGTGGAGACTAAACAAACTTGCAGTCACATTTTCCACATTTCCTTGGGAAGGCTGTGAAAGTATATATGATCAGATGCAAAAAAAACTACTTAAGTACACTAATTTAATTTGTTATTTTCCACCACTGGTTCTGTTAGATGTTCAACCTGAACGTTTCTAGAATTTTCCAGGCTGGACTACTCTTTTACAGTTGCGCAATAATTGCGCAACCGTCGTGAGTAATGAAATGTTCCTGACTCGGGAAATCGTACAAACCAGCAAGTACGTCTTGAGCTAATCTGGAGAAAATGTGACTTTTAGAATGATTAACCACAATGATTATTGTGCAAAGCATTTCACTGCACGTCAGACTCTGTATGTACGTGTATGTGAGACATTGGATTTGAATTTGATGTTGTCGAACGCACAATTTGTAGTTCGTTACAAAGTGTCTGTATTAAATAGAAGTTCGTGGACAACCTGAGAAAATGACTCGTCATTGTCTCACTGAGCTTCGATCTACAATTACAGAAAAAAGGAACGTAATAATCATCTCCCGCCTTGTTTCAGCTTTTATTAACATGGTTACGCCTTTTTTTTGTTTTTCACAGCTGTCGTAGCCATGACGTGACTGAGTACGATCTGGTTGGAGGCGACAACACCGGCTGCCATTTCAGCTCCATCTTACACATGACGGAACTACAGTACCGAGACTTCATTCATGTCAGCTATCATAATCAGGTATCGGATCTTTTATAGAACGAAAATCTGTAGGTTGAGCACAAGTTGTGTGTAAATGTATGTATCTTCATTTCCACATTTAGTCTTCATTTGCTGTTATAATAACCCCCAGACGTTCCACCAGTTTTTTAAGTGCATTAGTAAAGTCAGGTACTGATGTAGGTGAGGTAAAGAGGTCTGGGGTGCAGTCAGCGTTCCAATTCATCATAAAGCTTTTCAATAGGGCTGAGGTCAGAGCTCTATAGCAGACCATTCAAGATCTTTCACTCCGACCCATTAAAACCATATCTTCATGGAGCTCACGTTGTGCACAGGGACATTGTCATGTTAAACAGGTTTGGGTTCAAGCAAAAGGAAAATGTCATGCTACCACATTCATACACATCCTACAGAATTGTGTGCCTCATACTTTGTGGTGACCGTTTAGGGATGAAGAACATAGGGCTTGAAAAGTCAGGTGTCCCAATACTTTTGTCTCTGTAGTTTTGCTTTATAACACTAGAAAACACAAAGAAGTGTTTTTTTTTTTTTTTTGTCTTTTTTATTAGACCATAGAGCGTGTCTGCTTTGGGTCGATGAACAAAACGAAATAGTTTAAAAGCTCATTAATGAAATAATCGCTTTTGGAATTTACACGGATGTCATGTGACATGACCTAAACGTCCTCAATGGCTCCCAACATGCTTTTGTTAAGAAACACTCCTTCTGTACTCATCAAATTTAGAAAAGCGAGGATAAAACTTTACAGAAAATCGGTTTTCTTGTTCTTAGATTGTCTCCATTGGACCAATATTTACAATAGATTTGATTTATTTAATTTTTTCCTTCAGATATACGAGATCCCGTTCTTTGTGGCTCTGGATCATAAAAGGGAGGCCGTGCTGGTTGCCGTGAGAGGAACACTATCACTAAAGGTGAGTGTTGATTTGAGAAATTGCATTTGTCTTCACGCTGGACGCATGTACTGTATACGCTATTCGGCTGAAAGGATGCGAATGCCAGACCTTCACACCCTTATGTGGAATATTTGGTGGATCTGAGAATCCCAGATATGGTCTACCATGACTAAGTATCAGAATTAGAGTGGTTTAACTTTATTTACATATCCAGAGTGACTTACAACTGAGCAGGGGAGGGTTAAGGGTCTTGCTCAAGGACCCAACAGTGGCCGTTTGGTAGTGGTGGGATTTGAACCTGTGACCTTCCGATCCAAAGTCTAACACCTTAACCACTGAGCTACCACTTCCTCCCTCTGAACAAAGCTCATACAGTTGAGCAGCTATGGGGTTAATGCCCTTGCTCATGGGCTCATGAGTGGTAGCGTTTCTTGTGGCTGGGATTTGAACCTTCAGATCTAAGTGCAATAATCACTAAGCCACCATCTCTTCAAAACCCCAGATATTTGTTTTTTTTAACTGAAATCAGAATATCTGGCCTCATTAATGCTTAAATGTCAAAATGAACACAGATCCTTATGTCCACACTTTAGTGGAACATCTTCCCAGAAGAGTTAGAATATCACAACAGCATAAGGGGAATAAATCTGGACTGCAAAGTTCTAAAAAGCGCTCGATTGCGACGGTCAGGTGTCCACAAACTTTTGACTGTATAGTGTAAATTATAAGAAATTAGGTGATATATTTCGTTATATATTTCTGACGTGTGCACACCCGTACAGGATGCGCTGACCGACCTCTCTGCCGAGTGCGAGAACTTGACGGTGGACGGTGTGTCGGGCGCCAGTTATGCACACAAGGTACTGTAAAAATCCTATTTACGCTCTCTCTAAATGCTCTTCCACCTGCACTATTAGTTCTGGAGGTACATATTAAATGGGAAATGTAGCGTTCTCACCTCAAATGCACCGAAAATGCTTGTTTTATGATCCGTGTGAATGTGTGAACCCGTGTATGGATTTTATCTGGGTTCTCCGGTTTCCTCCTCCCTTGCAGAAACACGTATAAAGGTTGATCCGTGACACAAATTGCATTAATATGTAAGGGTGTGTGTGTGTGCATGGTACACTGTCATTCACTGTCATTCCAGGGCTTTCAGGGTGTGTCTCTGTTTCACACCCAGTTCACTTAAACAATGGACAAGGCAGTTTTACAGAAATAAATCACTGTGATTTATACATAGAATAGAGATTTTGGAGAAGGTTATCAGTAAGGAGAGATCCAGAAGAGAAACCATATTAAAAATAAAGCTTATCTGGCAACTTTTCATATCAATTGCAGCCCAAATCCATCTCTATGGGTTCTTAAGAGGAACCACCAACAGTGATCACGTGTATCTTCAGGTATCTGCAGCCAGTTGTTTCCAATTCATAAGAACTTCATCCAAAAGGTGGGATCAGGTAGATCCTGAGGTAAAAGTTGTCAGGAGAGCGGGTATCTCAGGAGCACGGGTCGCCTGACAGAGAGAGAAAGAGAAAACGCACATTATGAGGTATGCTTATTGTCTCATAGTGGACGAGGACTTTGTACATCGTGATCAGAAGTGTCATCATTACTGAAAGGGACAGCTAGAAGGAAACGCAGGCATGAGGACCGTCTGGGGAAACTCCACCTTCACCATACCCGAGTTACAGCGAGTGTACACACATTGAACAATTTTGCATCGTATCTTACAAGGTGTGTTTAATGATTAAGGACTATTAAATAGGGAGTGATAAGATTCCTTATTGCGCAATAACGATGTGATGCATCAATTTAAAAAGTGTGCATCATATACAAGTTGACATTTGTATCTCGATGCATCATTGGCAACACATTTGCCATGTTAAAACACATGTATTGTTAAAAAATAATTTCTTTAGAGATAATTATTAGTGGATGCGCTATTCTTTTATTATTTCGAAAGTGACCATTAACCTTTGACCGATATTTGATATGTAGATTAAGTTCTCCTCGCTAAACTGTTTCTCACGGCGCCACTGCTGCTACGTGAATGACGCATCACAACGCTACGGAGACAAAGGCGTGTACAGAGTCACATAGAATGCAGATTAACATGGCAGAGGTAGAGCTGCATCTTCCTGGAGACAGAACAGGAAAAGAATGTCTTTTAATTAAAGTTAATTCACGTTAACGGATAACCTGACTCGCAAATGTCGTAAGTGCCCACTGAACATCAAGTGCTATTTTTGTGCTTCGTTCCCCAGTGAAGGAGTATAACCTGTTTGTGTTTCACAGGGCATATCTCAAGCAGCTTGGTATATCTACAAGAAGCTTGTCAACGATGGCATCTTGAGACAGGCTTTCAACATTGCACCGGTAAGGGAAACTATGTATGGTTCTCGTATTCAAACATTTTTGATCGGAAGTGTGCGAGTTTAAATCCCAGCACCAACAAGTGTGTATATTTTTGGTTATTATTAAGTTGTGTGTGTGTGTGTGTGTGTGTGCGCGAGTGTAGGAGTACAAGTTGGTCATTGCAGGTCACAGCCTCGGTGCAGGAGCAGCGGCGATCCTGGCTGTGCTCCTCCGCAGTTCTTACCCCACCCTCCAGTGCTATGCTTTCTCACCACCAGGGGGCCTCATGAGGTCAGTTTGTATTCCTCTTAGAACGTTTAATAGTCCAATAGAGGTCTACCATTCTCACACACACACACACACACACACACACACTTGACTATTTGTAAATATAGTTAAACATTACTAAAGATTCTATATTCATTCAAACTTCCTGCTCATGTCTTTCTGTAGTAAAGCGCTTGCTGAATACTCCAAACAGTTCGTGGTCTCGGTGGTTTTGGGAAAAGATCTGGTTCCCAGGTAAGGATTATGCACCAGGCGTTCATGGATAAATGACTATTTTAAGATAAAGCTTTGATGCATTGCGCTTTAAAGCCGTCACATTCGGTTTTTCAACTTCTCTTTGTTTCACTTCCTTAAAACGACTGAATGATTCAGGACATCCTTTTCTTTTTTTTTTTTTTTTTTTTTTTGTGCCTATTTTATAGATTGAGTATTCCAAACATGGAGGATTTGAAGCGGAGGCTATTAAAGATGGTCTCTAATTGCAATAAACCGAAGGTGAGTATTTAGAGTTATTTTATTTATTTATTTATTTTGCACAAGAATAAAATATATGAAATAAAGATAAAATAAAATAAAAAACACAGAAAAAAGTACAATTCATATGCTGTGCATGGAGAGGAAGAAAACACAAAAGGGCTCATTTAAAGCCTTGAATAGAGACCTGCATGGAACTGGTTTCTTAATCCCGCTCCCACAACTTTTGTGTCCCACTCTCGTGATTTTTGTGTCCACTCCCCATCCGTTCCCACAAACATTCTATTACAGCTTATAAAGACAAACGTTAAGGCTACGATTAACATACAGAATAATAACAGACATAAACCATTAAAGCAATGTGAAGGTAAAGCACCACACTTGACACACATTTTTTCTATTAGCCTTAAAAAAACTCTACTTTATAAACAACTTTCAAACAAAACATTACTAGTGGGATCTGCAGGATGGCGGGACTCGCACTAAATTTGTTTCCCGCCCACGCCAAAGGTCAAACCACCCGCTCCCGGGAGATTTGCGTCGGGTCCCGAGGAATCCAATCCTTCTAGCGTCTGCCTAAACAAGAAAGAAATTAAAAACAGCGAATGAAATAAAAGGGGGAACAAAAAACCTAATAACAAATAGAAATGACAGCCAATCGGAAATAAGTGATAAACTGCTTCCCTCCTGAACAGTGGTATTTTTTGTTCCCTGTGTCCACCAGTACAAAATCCTCCTGCACGGCTGCTGGTACGAGGTGTTCGGCGGAACCCCGGACGATTTTCCGACAGAAATGGATAACAGGCGAGAGGAGCAGCTGACTCGGCCTTTGCTCGGTGAGGAGAGCCTGTTGGTACATGGTTCCACCTCCTACCAGAGCCTGTCTTCTGACGACTCCCCCACACACACCACCCACCTGCCGCTCTACCTGCCCGGCCAAGTCCTGTATATCACAGAGGAGGGACCTTCACGCAGGTGAGAGCCCAAATAACCTAAAATAAAAGATTGTAGGAGCAAAGATCAGGTATTTTATTTAGATACATGAAAATACTAGGGGAGCGTGTTAACCAGCACACATTAAAGCCTGGTAATCTCGTGTGGAATGGCAGCTTTTTTGAAACCTCGCCTGCTCAGCTCGATGTTAAACATTGAGCAATTTCGTAGGACACAGAATTTAAGCGGAAACGTTGTAAAAAAGATGAGCAATAAAATGATCTAGATCACAGCTTGCCTTCTGGTAAATCTTACCATCTGTTTTTTCTATTGGTATACCATATTTATTTATTTATTTGCTTACAATCATTCTCCGGAGCGTTTCTCAGATCCGAAGTGAAATTCTCAAAACTTACCTGTTCAACCGTCACTTTAAACGAATCACGAAGGCTTTGGAACGTTTCATTTACTTGATTGTGTACATTCGTCTGCTGTTTCCTTATCAATTGTTAGTCACGTTGAATAGTCTTAATCCCCAAAACATCTAATCATCAGTTGATTGAATGCATAATGGTTAAACTTTTTTTTTTTTGTCTTGATTTAATGAATTGTGCAGATTAATCAAAATCAAGATCAACTGATGATCGACTAATTTTCGAAAATGGGTCAAAGCTGAATTTCTTGAACCTTCAACTTTGTGAGCAGATACAGACAGATCGAAACACATTACAATTTCTTTAAAAAATGGATGAACAACCAGGAATCCTGTTGGGTCTCTTACACTCAAAATCCCACATACTATAATGTGTACATTTGTGCTGTTGAAATTCATAGATGCCATACAGGAGAAATTCATCCATTTTTAATAATTGTAATCCAAAACCATATCAGGAAACGCTGGAACCGCACGCTACTGAACGACAAAACATTCACGATCTTATTTCTGAACAATGAACAACCAAGGATTTAAAAAAAAACAACTACAGGAAATCCAATGTTGCTGCTATCTGTTTGTACTAATTGATTTGTTTTACTGGTTTGCAAATATTAAGAAACATTTCTCAAAATGCTCCAAAGCAACTGAGAAAAAATGTCATTTGCCATTGTAAAATGTCCAGAAATCCTACAACACAAATGCATTGTGTCCCTAAAAACTCTTTTCTCTTCCTCACCTTGTCCCCCAACTCTCCTGAACCTGGGCCGGTGCTCAAACCCGACCTGCAGGCTGTGCTTCTCTCAGGTGCGCTACCGGGCAGAGTGGTCGAGCACGACGGCGTTCGACAGCGTGCTGATCAGCCCTCACATGCTCGTCGATCACATGCCAGACGTGGTCCACAAGGCGCTGCTCAGCCTCACCAAAGAGCGACAGTCTTCCCTCTGCCCATCTTCTGCCAGCAACGCTCACCTGAACGTCATCTGAGCTCGTACTGCCTCCGGCTCAGGTCCCGAAATTTTGAGGCAGTGAACACACAAGACGGCTAGAGGGAGCTACGCCGTTTAAGACTCTGCTGCCTCCGCCTCAAACATTTGAGAGCTTTTTTTTTTTTTTCGGCTCTTTCGATTTTATCGCTCTTGTTTGCCATTTCAGTGTTAAAGTAATACATCACATGCAACGTCTTAGCGTCCATGTCTAGTGTCTATTTCTGGAAATCGTAAAAAAATTTGTTGAAAGCTCACCATAGACTACAAATACGTGTCAGTGAACGACAGTTGGGTAGCAGTAGTGCCTATTTTGTGCTTGGTTTTTAAAAATTGCTGAATATGCTGAATTTTGGTTCGCGATCAGAGCAGCACAACGCATTTCTCACGCAACTCCGGATTCGATGTGTGCGTTTGCATGAACTATTAAATGTGCGCTCGTTTTTTGCATTTGCCCACAAACTTTCTGGCCATGACATTTTTTTCATAATTAATAAATGTTGATGAGAATCATGCGGTTGTGTTGGGTTTTTAAGTTTAAACAATATAATCATTATTAATACCCTGAAATATTTGATTGGGGGGTAAAAGTTTTTCTCGCCATATCCGTCTCTGAGCTTCGGGGTCCCTAATCTGAATTTGGGCTACCAGCTTTTTTTTCCTTAGGGTTCTCCGGTTTCCTCCAACCTTTTGGAGGAACTGCTAGGTGAATTAGCGAATTTAAATTGGACTTAGGTAGTAATGAGTGTGTGTTTGGTGCCTATGTGTTGGAACGGCATCCTTTCCAGAGTGGATTTTCTCCTCCTACCTCTGGATCGACCCTGAACCAGGATAAACGATACGGTTTCCTCTGTGGTTTTGAGGGATGCTATAAGCTCATTCAAATTTCCAGCATTTTCCACTCTTGCCTATGAATAGCAAATGTTTTCTAAAACCCATGTGTGCTCATTTTCCAAACTATATATGTATAGAGTGTTTTTGTATGCTGTAGATTTAGTGTTTCTTCACTAAAACTTGAGAGGTCAAATCCTACTCTAACATGACCATGCTCCTGTAAATGAAACCAGCTTCATGAAGACGAGATTTGCATTAGGTTCCCATTGAAGAATTTGAGTGTCCTGCACTGAGAACTGATCTCAATCCGACTAGAATGCTGACAACTTGTATCTAACTCCTGACTTCACTAAAGCTCATGTGCTCCTGTTCACAAATTTAATCGAAAGCCTTTTCTCAGAAGAATGGAGGTTATTATAACAGCAAAGTGGGACTGTTCGTGTGGAGATTAGATTCGAGACTTTATTGTCATATGTACAGGAAACAGTCTGTTACACCATACAATGAAATTCTTACTCTGTAAAACCTCCAAGCAGACATAAATTATGGACAAAAGGAAAACGAAAGATGACGTAAATAAAGTTATTATGAATTTACAGTGAATTTTATAGTGCAAATGCAAAAAGTCTGAGTCTTGCTATTAACTTCTATCATGTGATTTATTATCATGTGATTCTATCATGTACTTTGTCAGAAGTAATAAATGTGTATGAGAAATAGATGGTCAGGGTTTAAGCTGGTGCAACCACTATTATTTTGCCAAATTAGAAAAAAACTAGTTATTGGAAGACAGTCAGAATCAGAAATAGATTTATTACTAAGTATGCTCACACACAAGGAATTTGACTTGGCGCTTCCAGATAGCTTTGAGTTCAAGAGTAGATGATAGTACACAGGAATTACACAGTAGAGATTGAATATAACAAAATGTAAGAAAAACAAAACAGTTAAATAATGCATTATATACAGATGTAGAAATATTGTTTAAATGAATTTTATTTTCAAGTGTGCAGTTTACAAATGTACCATTTAAACATTTGTAAGACAATGAGGTACGATTTAAAAAAAATATATACATATTGTGTAATTTTTTTGGTGCATTTAAAGCATTCTAACTTTGAACTTTTTCCTTTTGATACTCATTGATTATGACCCTATTAGACTGTGTAATCTGTCGAGCACTTCAAAGTGTGAATTTGGCTTATTAATTTACAGTAACAAAAATGGATCCAGTGGATCTAACATGTGCACTACCACCTGCTCCAGTCAACAACTCTTAAGCCAGGATTTTACCCAGGTTTCAGTAAAAGGTATATAAAGATTGAAATGCATTGACTGATTTTTTTTTTGGGGTGTCCATGGAACTTTGTCCTTTGTTTCTTGACCCCACAACCCTGGATCCTGACTTAAGTTTCTTTCTATATTGCTTGCCATTTTTGGGGACCAGCCACTGATTTAGTGGATCTTACATGTGCACTACCCCCCCTGAGGTAAATGCCAGATTCAGCCAGGAAACAAATCTGAAGTCAGGACTTCATCCAGGCTTTAAAAGAGCCTATATATTAATAAGTGCTTTCATGGAACAAATCATCTTTATTTGGCACCAGAAACCTGGATCCTAAACTTTGTGTTTGAATTTGTTACTTTTGATATGAATTGGCCACAAAACTATCAGATTGTGTAACTTGTTGAGTGTTTCAGTGTGATTTTAGTCCAAATTATTTGGTATATTGTACAGAAATGGATTCAGTGGATCTAACAGATCCTCCAATCAACAACTCAAACGCTCCAGTCAACAACTCTTAAGTCGGGACTTTAGTTGGAGATTGAGGTGGACAGGATGCGTGTCCATTTCCCCGCAGTTTCAGGACAACCAGTTTACGAGACAACCAAGAAGTTTAATTTTCTCTTTTACTTTTTAATTTCCTTAAAGTTTATTGGAGTCAGTTTTAACTTGTGTAAAAACCCTGGACGTTATCGTGGCTAGCTCACTAGCTAGCTATGTTTGTGAAGTAGTTAGCTAGCTAGCTTCGTGTTCCGAGAAGTACAAGACAAGCAAGAAGGGAGAAGGAGAGAGAGAGAGGGAAAGAGGGAAAGAGAAAAGATGGAGATGGAGGACGGAGTCCTTTATCACGAGGACTCGGGGAGTTCCTCCATGATGTCGGAGAGGGTGTCCGGCTTGGCGAGCTCCATCTACCGCGAGTTCGAGCGTCTGATCAGAAAGTACGACGAGGACGTTGTGAAGGAGCTGATGCCGCTGGTGGTGGCCGTGCTGGAGAACCTGGATTCGGTGTTCGCGGAGAACCAGGAGCACGAGGTGGAGATCGAGCTGCTCAAAGAGGACAACGAGCAGCTGATCACCCAGTACGAGCGGGAGAAGTCGTTGAGGAAAGGCGTCGAGGAGGTGCGTGATGGTTTCTGTAGGAAACAAACAAAACTAACTAAAACTCCAGATATGTGAGGTTGATCTCTATATAGGATCGGTTTGATCAGGGGTGCACAAACTTTTTCTTTCCACTGGATCTCAGTATGTAGGTTCATCATCGTCATCCTCATTACCTTCATCATAATCATTGTCTAGAAAATTTTTTCCTTTTAAAATACATTTGCCATGACATTACCAGACTGTGTAACTTGTGGAGAGTTTGTGTGATTTTATTACAAATTATTTGGTATATTTTACAGAAACAGAAATGGATCCAGTGGATCTAACAGATCCTTCAATCAACAACTCAAACGCTCCAGTCAACAAGGTTTAAATTGGGATTTTACCCACATTGTGCAATGACTGTGTTTTTGGGTGCTTCCTTGAAAATTTGTTTTTGCTAGTCCTTTTTCTTGGTCACCAAGACCCTGTATCATGTCTTCAGTTTCTTTCTTTTGATTAGCATTTGAAAATTTGTTAGAAAATTTCTTCCTTTTGAAATACATTTGCCACGACATTACCAGACTGTGTTACTTGTGGAGTGTTTGTGTGATTTTATTCCAAATTATTTGGTATATTGTTCAAAAACAGAAATGGATCCAGTGGATCTACAGTAGCAAGTACACTACCACTCCTGAGGTAAATGACAGATCCACCGCACCCCCTCTCTCTCTCTCCCTCTCCTGTTCCCGCCCATCCCACTTTTAGAAAGTGACGTCACCCGGCGACGCTCCAGTCAACAACTCTTAAGTCGGGACTTTAGTTGGAGATTGAGGTGGACAGGATGCGTGTCCATTTCCCCCGCAGTTTCAGGACAACCAGTTTACGAGACAACCAAGAAGTTTAATTTTTCTCTTTTACTTTTTTAATTTCCTTAAAGTTTATTGGAGTCAGTTTTAACTTGTGTAAAAACCCTGGACGTTATCGTGGCTAGCTCACTAGCTAGCTATGTTTGTGAAGTAGTTAGCTAGCTAGCTTCGTGTTCCGAGAAGTACAAGACAAGCAAGAAGGGAGAAGGAGAGAGAGAGAGGGAAAGAGGGAAAGAGAAAAGATGGAGATGGAGGACGGAGTCCTTTATCACGAGGACTCGGGGAGTTCCTCCATGATGTCGGAGAGGGTGTCCGGCTTGGCGAGCTCCATCTACCGCGAGTTCGAGCGTCTGATCAGAAAGTACGACGAGGACGTTGTGAAGGAGCTGATGCCGCTGGTGGTGGCCGTGCTGGAGAACCTGGACTCGGTGTTCGCGGAGAACCAGGAGCACGAGGTGGAGATCGAGCTGCTCAAGAGGACAACGAGCAGCTGATCACCCAGTACGAGCGGGAGAAGTCGTTGAGGAAAGGCGTCGAGGAGGTGCGTGATGGTTTCTGTAGGAAACAAACAAAACTAACTAAAACTCCAGATATGTGAGGTTGATCTCTATATAGGATCGGTTTGATCAGGGGTGCACAAACTTTTTCTTTCCACTGGATCTCAGTATGTAGGTTCATCATCGTCATCCTCATTACCTTCATCATAATCATTGTCTTGAAACTTTCAAACTTGCATTTACAGAAATCCAAAACATGTTCAATCAGTCACATGGTCCCTTGACCCTGATTTTCAGTACTGATTTAATAATAATTTAGAGGAAACCGGAGTACGTGGAGAAAACCCTTACAAGAACATTCAGCGATTTTATACAGACCGAGACCCAAGGTCGCGATCTAACCAGATCCTGGAGCAGTGATGCTGTGAAAGCTCATGTGATGCATCTGTAGGGGTTTCCACTATGTAGTCTGGTAATTTCTTCAGCAATGTGAGCCACAGGAGCTCGTCTGTTGGATCTGATCACACGGGCCAGCCTTCGCTCTGCTCGTGCATCGACGTTCACCACGGTTCCTTCCTTGTACCATGTTTGATAGATACTGACCTCTGCAGACCGGGAACATCCCACAAGAGCTGCAGAGATGCTCAGACCCATTCGTCTAGACGTCTCGCTCAAATCCTTACACTTGCCCATTTTTCCTGCTTCCAACACGTCAACTTTGAGGAGAAAATGTTCACTTTCTGCCTAATGCATCCCACTCAATAACAAGCGCCATGATGAAGAGATAATCGGTGTTCATTCACTTTACCACTCATAATGTTATAACGCCATCATGTTATGCCTGATGGGTGTGTCGTCGTCTTCTTCAAGCCGTCTTGATGTCTTCATCGATCGGCTGTTAAAACAAAATCGCACTCCTCTTACTGGTCCGTTGAACCGGTTTGCATTCAAACCTGATATTTTACCGAGAAGTTTTAACCACTCAGCTACCACTTTCTTTTTTTTTTTCCTTCTTTGAGATCATGAAGTGCATAGAATCGCAAATGCACTTGCTTTAACAAAATCAGCTTTGGGCTTTTGTGGGAACATGTGATACATGTCACATGCATTGCAGAAACCATGTATACACAAAAAAAAGCCCCACAGTCCCGTGTCCTGTTCCTCAAGATGTGTGAATTTTTTTTTCTCTAAATGTCTTCCAGGTGCCTGCTCAGTTCATCTAATTGTCACACACACTTATACAAAATGATTAAAGGCACACCTCAGCAAATGGGCAAGCCTGATCATGTTTAGACTCTGTCATTAATACCTCTCTCACTATCCAGTCACGTTCTTTACAAATCCTGACACATGCACTCTATTAACCCGTTGCAGTTCACCAGGAACACACACTCGCTGTTTTCTTTTTCCCACGAGCAGCATAACACCATACCGTACACGTTCACTAGACCTACAGGAGCCTGGATCTCAAGAGTCTAATTCTGCATGCTGTCTGGAATTGAGTGACTTGAATAGGAGCATGTAATCAGCATCTACTTGTCCGAAGCCTAAAAACAGGCTTGAATTCATTTTCAGTGCTGGTGTAAGGTTGCATGCGGTCATGTGTGTTGCCGATTATTAAAATTTCATATTGCGACGATCGTGTATTCCAGAGTTGAGTTTTACGATCCTGTCTCCTGAAAGGGGTTCGGATGTAAACAGTATTCTTAAAATGCTCCCGCTGGCCATTGGGCGTTAGAAGAAGTCTGAAGTCACATCCAGACTGTGCAACAGTTTTCCCCCCTAAAGCAATCAGGCTCCTTAACACCCAGAACTGAACAGTACATAACACACACACACACACTCAACTGTGTTACTGAACTGTTACAACATGAACTCGCACTCAATTCATTACACATCCATATCTTCAGCTCCACCCATATTATATGAATCATGTTCTATTGTTTACGTGCTGTTTTGCACCTCACGATTGCTGTTTTTTTGCAAAATGTTATGTTTGTTTACACTCTTGTTTATATTTCTCTTTTGCACACTGTACATTATAACACATTATTCAGTATGTTTACTGGTCGGTGCTGTTGTGTTTTGTGCATCTGTCCCACACCGTCTTGTATCGTCTTTTGTGATGCACTTTATTTGGCGAGGACACTTAGTTTAGTCCGTAGCTCTATGTCCTGTGATGTAGCTCTATGTTGTTCTGTAGCACCAGGGTTCTGGAGAAGTTGTCTCTGTATCTGTTATGTCACTGTGTACTGCGTCGGCTATATATATATATATATGTATGTATATGTATGTATGTATTTATATATATATGTATGTATATATGTATGTGTGTGTGTGTGTGTGTGTGTATATATATATGTTCTGTTCTCTACTGTTCTTTATTTTGTCAGTGATGTTTAAGGACAATCGTTCAGGACATGCTCTCTTTTACATTACATTAAGCATCTCAATAGGGTTGAGGTCTGGGCTTGACCTTGCCATTCAAACCCCCTCGTCGTCTTCAGACGTTCAGATTTGCCGGACTTTTCCATTTGGAGAAAAGTGTCTATATAAATAATACTTGTTCAGTCTCTTTTTAATGATGCCGTCATGGACATTTCTTTAAATGGTCTCCCCTCAGACTGAATTCACACTCTCCTGGAACGGTCTTGAAAGCTCTTGTAAACAATCTGTAGAACGGTGTTTCCAGTTGTTTGCAGATGGCCTTATAACCCTTCCCAGAGTGATGAACAGAGACCGTAGATTCTCTGAAGCCTTGACTGATGTTCTTTTCATCTTGGCATGATGTAGGCACACACCTGAGTGCTCCAGATCACCAAACGTTCTAGAGGTAGAGATTATGTGGTCTTTTTGGGGCAACATGATTGTTTACATGCAGTTGTGTTTATTTTTTTTTTTGGTGTTTGTGTATTGTAATTCAAAGTTATTTGTATTTCTAGGTTATTAGAAGTCAGTAAGAAAAAGGGGAGGATCTGGATAATTATTTATAGGGTGGCATAGGGGTGGCAACACTCAAGCAAGCATTTTGGTTCAGAATTCATGCAATGATAGGCATAATCGGTGTATACACTGGGCACATATAAAAAATAAATAAAGACAAATATGTGCTTTATATACTATTTAACTTGTGTTTTAAATCGTCACTCGAAGAGTCCGATATGGTGATTTGTTTGTGATCAGGCTGGTTACGTTTAAATCGGTTCAATTCACTAAATCGCAGCAGTTTACAAGCGTCGTTTGTTCGGACTACACTTTAGTAGGAAGACGAGATTTCTTGCTATTATTTCTGGGTATATGTTGTTTATGTCTTCGCATTGAAACCCCACTGCTGTAAATCGGTCGAGGAAACTGATAAAATGTATTTGAAAGAATTAGACTTTGGGATAACACTGCTGCTGGCAGATGGGGTGGCAATGCTTTTTTTTTTTAGGGTGTACAGGCATCAAAGGCTACTGGGGGGAAAGAGTATGTTTGATGCTCTTATACAATGTAAATACAGCCTGTTTATTCAATGAATCCGTACCACAGAAGCGAACTGACACGATCCACTCAGAAGAATTTGTGTGGATTACGAAACCGAGCAGCGCGGATGGTGCAGTCATGTAGGTCAGTTGCAGCGAGACCCTCATAAAGCCCAGCCTCCACATCTGAGCTGCCTGCCAGTTGCTACTGCTCAACAGTCACCTGCTTGTTCTAAATAAAATCCGCAGGGACACCCCCGGGCCTGGCGAAACGCATGGGGGAACACTGCCTTGCTTCTGTGTCCTCCTTCTCGCTCTCTTTTATATGCCTGGCGGCAGTGAAAGTGCTCCTCTCCTTTCTTCAAAGCCAGGCTCACTTTCAGGTCACAGGATCCTGTTGTGTGTAGAGAATGAAGAGAAGGGCCGGTGCACGACCCTTTTGCGTTAGCACCGTGCGTTTCGGTGGCCTCGGGGGTCATTCACTGGGACGCCGCGCTGCGTCGTTCCGGTCATTAAGAGTAGGACGCTTGAGAAGCGTCAGTCATATAAAATGACCAGAAATTTCGTTATACGTGTGGTTATGGAGACGAATGCAAAATGAGTCATGGAATGGATGCTGGTGATGATAAATTCAATCAATCCTCATATTTTGTAATGTTTTGTAAAGGTGTGAACAGATGAGATCATGACGCTATATGAGTATTTTCTGGTCTTTTTTTCGATCATTTAAAAAAAAATTTTTAAATCTTAATGGGAGTTTGATTACTGTGAGTGTGCTTGTGTCATGCTTGTCCTTGCTCAGTGGGTCAGCTGATACATTTTTCATTCAACGTTGTGATGTTTGAGTCATGTATGTCTTTAAGAGGTGTGTTAACAATTTTGTCTTGTATTATCACCACACATCTAGATCACGTATAAGGTCTACAGTTTGTTTGGAGGTGCAGAGAGGAAATGTCTGGAAAGGGCCAGGAATGTACTCAGGGAGGGGAAAAGAAACTTCCGGAGCTCCTCTTTGCAGCCAGGATGCTTCTTGGACAGGCTTTTTTTTTTTTCGTACTCTTTGTGAATGTGTTGTATTCACTGTGGGGGTTCAACAGAGCGATTTGAAGAATTCTCATTTTACATGGATAAAACCATCGGTACGCAATCTATACATCTAATACATATATATTGAACATATGAACATTTGTATTCATTTTAATGATCTTTGCAGATGGCAAGTTGACAACCATGCTTAAAAATAATCTATATAAAATATACAACATTGTTTTGACCTATTTTGTTTATTTATGAAGATATAATCATCTAGAATCTATAACTAGTTTAAATTGTATAATAATGACATTATGTGCATAAAATAAATATACAAACGTTGAAAACAAGCATTTGAATGTAGTAAAGCCGCAGTAAATCACATTTATTTGTTGCTTTTAGATTTAGTGTTTGTTCGCACCGTTAACTTGAGCAGCCCGATGAATCGACAGCGGCGTTTTCATTATAGGTTGTTATCTGTTTTATCAATCAGTTGTTCCAGCCCCAGTTCCAGCAATCAGCTATCGGTGCCGAATAATCTACAAAAGTGTTTAATCTGTCATTTTAATACATTAGGAAATTTGATTAGTACACAATGAGGGTCTAATTTACCAAACCTAACAAATTGAAGTTAGTCATTATTATCTCATGTGTGATTTCAAAATATTCTTAATTTGTAGTTCAGTGAAAGGTATAGTACAATGAGAAACCACCCAATTTAGTATACAATAGAGTTCAATGCTTCATAAAGCTATTCAGTGACTTCTAATGACCTGAAGCCCCCAAATCCCTGAAACCCCCCTCCCTCCTTTATATTTTGCTCTACTTTTATATGGCATGGCAGATCAAATCAACTTTGGGTTTTTGTGGTTGTGTGTAATGGGATAAATCGGTGAATAAGCTCACTGGAAGTATTGTTCCAGTTCATATTATTATTCCTGAGAATGTTCCAGATGCATGTAGTGACAAGCAAAATCGAGTCCGCAGCAACTTGAACCATAAACCGCGGGTCCTTAGGAACCGTCGCCATGCTCATTTTGTTATTCAAATCATAGTTTTTTATTTTAGTGCAACCAACAAACGTCTCCATAAGGGTGGATATTCACACAGCAGTAGTGGAGACCAACTAAAACCAGGCGAGCTAAACTGTAAAATAACAAGGAAAAAGAGTCAAAAAAAAAAATATTCCACCTCTATGTGGGAGCTGGCAGACGTGCTATAGATTCCATGGAGAGTTTACGGAGTTATTCCGAGAGAGAAAAGACGTTCGGTTTTTCAATCCTCTTCCAGTATTGCTACACATATTGCAGTTTCGAATGTTAAATGTGTAGCTTGAGAAGCTTTTGAGGGAACGTTGTAGAACAGGGGTCTTCAAAGTTTTTTTCAGCACCCCTTAGGCGATAGAGACATGGGACAGGGACCCCCTTGAAACAAAATAACCAATCATATTGCATTATTTATATTAAGACAATTAGAACTATGTTGTTGTTTGGACAGGCACCGTTGTCTGTATATTTTAATAGATTTTTTACAATTTAAGTTGTTTGCACTTGTCCCGTAAGTACACCCCTCACATTTCAGCAACCACTTCAGTGTGTTCATGAGGGACAATACTATAGAAATAAAAACGTGAGTATATTTTAGAGTAGTCAGTGTGCAGCAGTACAGATTTTCTGTCCTCTAATAACAACTCATCATACAGCCATTATTGTCCAAATATCTGGCAACAAAACTGAGTACACCCTAAGTGATGTAACTATGCAAAGCCACATGTGCTATTCATTATGTGTTTGTCTGCTTGACAGGACCATACAAATGTGTTTTTTTTTTTTTTTTTTTTTTATTAGAGCATTTAAAATTTGGTACTTTTAGTACAAGTCTTACTTCATACTGGATGTTCAACATGGCACCTCATAGTAAAGACTCTCTGAGGATTTGAGAATTAGAATTGTTGTAGATCAGTAACACCCTGTAACTCGGTTACAGTACAGTGGTCAGGGTCATACAGAGGTTTTCTAAGATGGGTTCCACTCGGAACAGACCTCGCAAGGGTCCATGAGTCCCTTGAGTCTGCTTCAAAAAACAGATTCATGAGTGCAGCAGCATTGCTTTTAGAGGGTGCAGAAGCGGAAGGTCTGCTTGTCAGTGCTCAGGCAGTTTTGACATGTTCACTTAGGGTGTTCTTACTTTTGTTGCCAGCGACGTAGACAATGATGGCTGTAGGTGGAGTTATTTTCAGAGGACACTAAATCTGTACTGCTATTCAAGCTGCACAGTGACTAAAATATATCCAAGTTTCATTTCTACATTATTGTCCCTTGAGAAGATACTAAAATGGTTGCTGAAATGTGAGGGGTGTACTTACTTTTGTGAAAATGCTGTACATTTACATGAACTTTAGCTTTAATTTGAATCGAACTTCAATCTAATAATTTATATTTTTTATTAGCGGACCCCTGCAGTTCCGCCACAGACCCCTAGGAGCCCGAAATTGAACCTTGACACAGAGCAGTAGGTTTGCCTGAGAGAAGCAGTGAGTGGATATATCTCTTTAGTGAAGCATGGTGGTGGTAGTATGATGGTGTGGGGATGTTTTTAATCAGCAGGGAATCTTGTCTGGCAAATCTAGAGCAAATCTTTTTAAAGTATGGAAACAATCTTCTGACAAGTAATGACAAGCTCTCTGACGGGACTCACTCCCTATTTTGCACAATATGATGTACATCTGCTGTTTTCCGCAGAACTCGTATGCTTTTGCCGTGGTGGTTATGAACTATGGCTTTGTGCCCCGTAGAAACAACAAGGCGACTGAAGATGCAGTTGACTTAAAGAGAGCTCTGTGAATAGAGTGCCAGCACAGTGCTTCCTCTGTATCGGTTTTCGGCACAAGGGGATCATTATGCGTGGAAACGTTCAGGCTGTACACAGCCCAGGCCTTCTTCCTCTGCAGCGAAGTCATATGAACGTTGTCCTGTGGATCATATGATGAGCAATGCAAAGAGATGGTGAAAGAGAAACCCTCCCACACACTCATTCAGCAGACGCTCGCGAGCGAGGTTTGAGGAAGAACTATGTAGCTTGGATTAATGGTTTGTTCTGTGTGATCTCAGTAACAATGTGCTACAAGTATACTGAAAAAAGAACCATGTACAGTATTACTGCATGGGAAATCTCGAATCAGGAATTTGCAGACCAAAAGCCAAATAACACCATTATCAGTCTTGTGAGATGCTCGTACGGTTGATCGCAGCCGTCTGTTACCTGCCAGAACTTGTTTGTTACAACCAATCCCTCATAAGCCTTATGTAACTTTTCCATCATGGTGGGGAAAACTCAAACGCGATGGGTTATTCCACCCCTGGTGCTGAGTGCAGATTTCTCAGCATTTCAGCTCAAGAGATTTGGTTTATCGTAAACGCGAGTTGCGAGAATCGTGTTTTCTGTCTGTTTGATAAATATAAATAGATCAAATTTTCAATCAAAATTGACGCCCCCTCTTTGGATCCAATGCAATCGTATTAGGGATGGTAAGGTTCACCGATTCGCATCGGCGTAAAAGTTAACGACGCAGTGCATCGATTTTAAAAACGTGGGCATTGAATACAAGTTTCCAATCTGATTTATATGTAAGTAATAGATGCCACACTTTTATCATTTACAAACCGATCGATAATTTGTGACCAATATTTGATATGCAGATTGATTTCTCCTCGCTAAAATGTTTCAGAAGCGCGTTCTCTCAGCACCACTGCTGCTACGTGACGTATATATGCCCTATCACAACACTACGGAGGCCGAGGCGTGTGCTGAGAATCACATAGAATACAGATTATGATGGCAGAGGTAGAGCTGCATCTTCCTGGAGACAGTACAGAAAAAGAACGTCTGGGTTTGTTTCTTTTATGTTATTATTTTTTTTTTTTTATAAAAACATAGAAATAAAACCGAACTATCTGTACCATATTAAATTGAAAAGCATACATCCTCCCCCCCGAATTGCATTGTATCTTTAATGTATCGTATCACTGGCTTTGCCTGTCCATAACCACTGCAAACAGGTTAGGGCTCAGAGCCGATCCTTGATGCAGTCCCACCTCCACCTTCAACCAGTCTGTCGTTCCTACTGCACACTTCACTGCTGTCACACTGTCCTCATACATGTCCTGCACCACCACGTCTTTCATTCTCCATGAAAAGCCATTTGGCCGCATTAAACTCTGTTTAAAGCCTTATGAACAGCCTCAAGGCAAGTCCGAACTATTAAACAGATGGTCTTTTTGTTTCTTTATCTTGACATCGACTATTTTGGATGGTTCTTGTGATGATAGTTTAACTTCTGTGGAACACTCGATCTGTTTTATTGCTATCTTTGTCTTCCTAATTTGGTCCCAAGGCCAGTTTTGTACTCTGCACATCACAAGGTGAGCATTGTCAACATCTATAGCAGTGTCCGAAGGCACTTGGCTGCAGAGGATGTAAATATGAGTGACCGGGAGCATCTTGGTCATGGGATTCTTTACTCAGATACTCGGTGTGCGTCATTTGGCTTTTGAAATTCGATTGCCAGTGGAAAATACAGCCTTCCTGTCCACCTTAAGTAAACTGCAGAAATTTTAGTTGTATTTCTTAGACTTTTTCTAGACTATCACCAGAGTGTTTGCTTTGCTTTTCTTTTTTACTTTTGCTAAATATTTTCCTTTGACCCCAAATAAACCTTTTGGTTTTGACAGAGCAGAAGTTCAGCCGACAGAAGAGAGCATATCCCTATCGCTATGAGTGAAGCATGGTGGTGGAAGTGTCATGGCGTGGGGATGCTTTTGGCTTTTATTGAAATATTTTCCTTTGCTCTAATTGTTTACATTTTCTTTTGTATTTTTTATTTTATACATTTTCTCAGTTCTCTTTATTTCCCCCCCCCCAAGTCACATGACCTCCACTATTCAAGGATGGTGAAAGCTAATCCTTCCATGGGAATGAATGGGAATAAACTGGAAATTTTTGCAGCAGTTTATCCCATAACAGGGACCTTTAAATGTAGTTAAAAAAAATAAAAAATAAATCATCAAGATTTAATGCAATTTCAGTTGAATTTTACATTTACTGCAGTCTTATTGAGGCTACACTTTTTCAATCCTGCACTCAAAATAATGTAAAAGAAATGTCCTTATTGATGAATATTCACGTAAATTACATCAATATTACATGCATTTATGTTTGAAGCTTCATTGTACTGTCTAAGCTATTGTGCAACAAAATGATACTAACAATTACATCATTTAAAAAAAAAATCTGTACTGCTTTGCATGCATGTCCACTTATGACCACACATATGTTTTATACCTATGCTTTATATAAATTTCCACAGATTTCTAATTAATTCCCATTAGTGGAAAGATGGCTGGAATATGTTATTGCTGCATTAACTGACACGGGTCCTTTTCATATTTAGTGTAGGGCTGTAACGATTCCTCAAGTATTTCTGATACAAAAACTCATGCTTTGTTTAGTTCATTTAACTACACACCGAGCATTGCGTTTCCCTGCGGACCATTATTACTGATGCACCACCCGCTGGAGCACTTCGGACGGGGAACACAGAAGACGCTGCAGAATAAAAAAGGGAGGAACGTGGAGAAATATGGCAATTAAATGCACTAAATGGGTTTAGTTTTCAGATATTCTTGTGCAATTTCAGCAATAATTTTTTTTTTTTTTTTTACATTTTTATAAAAGGATACAAATTCATTATTAGAGACCCGTCTTAATTTCTCTTGTATATTTAGAGTTGCTCTTTAATAAAAAGTACTTATCCGATTACTCGATTAATCGCTGGAATAATCGGTAGAATATACGATTACTAAAAAAATCAATAGCAATGGCTCTAATTTGGAGTAAACTTATAACAGAATAGACACAAACTATATTTGATTAAAAGCTTTTATTTGCTTATTTTTTTAATTTAATTTTTATTTTATTTGAGGAAAGAAAGACAGGGCTCACATCCTGCACGCTGACTAGAAATGATTGTTGGAAGAGGTGCAACTATTTGTCATTGTATTAATACATTTCACCACCTGTCTGGCCATTATGTAAGTCTTTAGTCACCCACACGGGACTGGGCAACACGTTGGAGCTTTCACGTGCCTACAGATTGTTTTAATATATCATCCGCTAAACTCTGGAGCGCTTTGGATGGGGAACACAGAAGACGCTGCAGAATGAAAAAGGGAGGAACGTGGAGAAAACAGCAAGGGGAGAGGTGGAGATTTATATGGAAGAAGATGCAAAGTTTCCACAGTTTGGGATCATTTCGAACTAAAACTTTAAGACCCTACAGCGCGTTTACCATTTTTAGAGTAATTTGAAATGGATTTTTATATTTTCCCTCATTATTTTTATATTTAGCCACAGTGACACTGCGCTAACGCTTTCTTGTTTACATTTTTCTATCTCTACTATTGCTGTGTGTTTTCAAGTTTAATAGTAATAACAAACAAACAAACAAACATTGACACTGGGCTCAAAGTGCGAGGCGTAAAAAGGGTCAAAAACGTACCGAACTGAAAGCCCTGAGCCCCCGAAATGGTGTCTGTCTGTCTAATCATAGATAAATAGATTGTCTGTCTATCCAGGCATATGTGTACTGTATTTTTCCACTTCCTGACTTCTTTTTTTATTTATTTATTTTTTATTTTTTTGTTCGCCCCTTCATTAATTTCTAATGGATAAACACTGAGCTTCAGCACTCAATAGGAGGATTGGGGTAATTTTTTTGTGTGTGTGTGTGTGTGTGTGTGTGTGTGTGTGTGCAGTAGAACAGTGCGTGATGGGGAAGAAAATCCTCTCCACAGCTATCCTCTAAAGCTTCTCCTCCACTTGTCGCAGTTGAAAGTGCGGCTTGGTGTGAATGAGCTAAGCTGGTATGAATAAGCTCCGCTAACGCCTGCAGTGATTCACAGAAACCCGACTCAGTGGTGATGAAAGCAGCACACAGCTGTTCGCGTTTAGCCGGGGCTACGCCACCGCATACCGGTGCGGAAACGACTGCTGAGAATCACTAGCAATGTTTTCTATCAGGGTTACTTCTAAAAGTTTGGATTAATTGATGCATAAAAAGATGAAAGTACAAGAAGAGAGTCTTAAGCAAACTTTTATGAACTTGTATTGAGACCCTGTACATTTGCAGCCATATGTGGTTCTTCCCCAAACTGTGACCACAAAGTTAGAGGCACACAATTGTATAGAATGCCTTTTGGATGTGAACAAAACCAGCTTTATGGTTTATTTATTTGGACTGGGAGATCTTGAGTGGCCTGCTATAGATCTCCAAACTCCAATACCTTATGGTTGAATTGGAGTGCTGACTGGATGGCAGGCGTCCTCACCTCACCTACATCAGTACCTCACCTACATCAGTACCTGACCAGGGTTTCTGCGGGGTCTAAAAAAGGAAAAACTTCTTTTAGGTCTTAAAAATTCTTAAGTTCGCTGGTCCACCAGTGCAGATCACCAGTGCAAGTATATTTCACTGTATTACGACTTCAAATGAGACATGCAACAGCCAATTGGCTTTCTTCTTTCGCGAGTCTCTCTCGGGTTGTACCACAGACGAAGTTTTGTGATGCTCGGCTTGAAAAAAATACATTTAAGGCCAGTTGCTAAAAACTTGTTTTTGATGTCATGATATAGATCTTAAGTTTGATTCGTAAGGGTCTTAAAAAGGAGGATTGGGGTAATTTTCAGGCACCTCTGCATCCTCTAAAGCTTAGATGTTATTTCTACGTAGCCCCTCCAGGAAATGTGTTTTTGGCCCATCTCAGACAGTGCGTGTGTGTGTGTGTGTGTGTGTGTGTGGTAAAACAGTGCATGATGGGGAAGAAAATCCTCTCCACAGCTATCCTCTAAAGCTTCTCCTCCACTTGTCACAGTTAAGTGCAGCTTGGTGTGAATGAGCTAAGATGGCATGAATAAGCTCAGCTAACGCCTGCAGTGACTCACTGGTGATTCGGTGGTGATGAAAGCAGCACACAGCTGTTAACGTTCAGCTGGGGCACGTTAAGAGAGTCTTAAGCAAACTTTTATGAACTTGACTGAGACCCTGTACATTTGCAGCCATATGTGGTTCTTCCCCAAACTGTTTGCACAAAGTTAGAGGCACACAATTGTATAGAATGTCTTTGGATGTGAACAAAACCAGCTTCATGAATATATGGTTTATCTGGGATGGACTGGGAGATCTTGAGTGGCCTGCTATAGATCTCCAAACTCCAATACCTTTTGGTTGAATTGCAGCGCTGACTGGACCGCAGGCGTCCTCACCTCACCTACATCAGTACCTGACCAGGGTTTCTGCGGGGTCTAAAAAAGGAAAAACTTCTTTTAGGTCTTAAAAAGTCTCAAGTTCGCTGGTCCTCTAGTGCAGATCACCAGTGCAAATATATTTCACTGTATTACGACTTCAAATGAGACCAACATGCAACAGCCAATCGGCTTTCTTCTTTTCACGAGTCTCTCTCGGGTTGTACCACAGACGGTGCAAGTTTTGCGATACTCGGATTGAAAAAAAAGGCCAGTTACTAAAAACTTGTGTTTTTGATGCCATGATATAGATCTTAAGTTTGATTCGTAAGGGTCTTAAAAAGTCTTCAAAAAGGTCTTGACCTGCAGAAACGTTACACTAAATCATGTATAACTTTAGTTGTACACTATAATTTTATTGTACAAGTTGCACATTTACGGAGGCAAAAAGCACAAGATACGTTTTTTTCCTTTGTTTTTAAAAAAAAAAAAAAAAAAAAAAAAAAAAAAAATCGTTAGCATGAAAGTTTTTTTTTATTATTTTTTAATTATTTTTGTAATTCAGCATTCTTTTGTATAAAAAGTAAACAAAACTCACTGCAGCTTTTCTATAACCATATATAAACCACTATATGGACAAAAGTATTTTGACAACTGACTTTTCCAGCCTGATGTGGTTCTTCTCCAAAGGGTTGCCATAAAGTTGAAGGTATTGGATGTCTATGGATACATTATAATGAAATTTCCATTCACTTGAACTGGGAGACCCAAACCTGTTCCAGCATGACAGTGCTTTTGTGGACAAATCCAGCTCCATTCAGTCATGGTATAGATGGGTTGGAGTGGAAGATCTTGAGATCCTGCTTATGGAGCTCTGACCTCAACCCTAATGAACACCTGTGGTTGACTGCCCCCCCAGGCCTCCACACTTCACCATAGTCATCACCTGACTTTACCAACACCCTTGTACCTGAATGAACACACAAATCTCTACAAACAATCTAGTGAAACATCTTCCCAGAAGAGTGGAGGTTATTATACCAGCAAATTGGGACTAAATGTGGAATGGGATGTTCAAAAAGCACATGGTCATTCAGAGAATGTTTTACATTTATATACTTATATACTATATACTTCCACTGTACAGATCAGTGTAACCCTGTAGTATGTGATTTCTGGATGTTTTGTGTTCAGCGTATGTCTTCATCACTAAACTCTGGCCCATGACCTGTGTTGCTTTAGAGGTACATGGAGATTGAGGACTTGCAAGAGCAGGAGAGGAAAGAGCTGCAGGGCAAAGTGACCACGCTGGAAGGCCAAACCAGACAGATGGAGCTGAAGACCAAGAACTACGCAGATCAGAGTAAGTTTTTCATTTCACAGCCGACTGCATTTCTCCATTTCAGACACCACAGGTGGCAACGTCTATTGTGTTTTTTTTTTTTTTTTTTTTTAAATACACGTGGCTACAGAAATGCAGAAGATACTATTTAAGATGTTTATTTCCTGCTAGGTAAATTTTTTTTTTTAGTTATTGCTCAGTAACATCTTTTTGAAGAAAATATCTAACATCCAAAATGTTTGTTAGCGATCAGTCTTTTGCTGTAATTAATGTACAGTTCGAAGCGGATATGGTTTCTACTTTACACAATTTTTTGACAAGCTCTATGTCCTTAAAACAGTTGAGATGTTTTATGGAGGCAATAAACACACTTCTCTGTCCAGTTGTCTTTAAAAATATTCACTTAAACTTATTTACTAACACATGCATATGGTTGGTGGGTGAATCTAACAAATTATTAAGCAATATTAATAACTAGAGGTCGACCTATAATTATCGATACTAATAGTGAGGTTACTTGCTCATTGCATTAAAAAAAGGATACTGGATTAAAAAAATATATATAAAACCCTATGTAAAATAGTGCTGAACTTTAATAGAAAAATAAAGTAAATCAGTACTGAATCATGAAAATGCGTTGTTAAAAATGCACCAGTAGAGGCCGCTCTCATACTGTGTAACGCCACCAGGAAAAACTATTAGTATGAATTTTTCTTGATAGCCGATAATCACAGCGATCAACTTTCAGTGCCGATCAATCAGCAAAACCGATGGATTGGTGGACCTCTAGTTTTACATCTCCATGGTTTACAGTACTAGTCCATGAAAGATTTATATTTTTCCAAATCTGGATGTGTTTTAGTTTTTAAAATGGAAAAAAAAAAAAAACTGTACTGAATCATGAAAATGTGCAAAATGAATCATGTTCATTGATCAGTCTAATTAAATAAATAATAAGTAATAAATTGTATTTAGTGCCGTTGATGTACTTGTGTATTTTATGAAATGTAGCATTTAAAAGATTTAGTATATTCATCATCAGAGAATCAAGACTACAAACAGAATTGATGTCTTGTCATTGTACAAATTCATTAGCTTTTGGTACAGTCTCAAATGTTTCAGTAAAACTGTATGTTTGAGGATGTTTTGCGTCACGCATTTCCTGTTGGGGGCCACAAAAGGATTCACCCTGAACAAAGGGGGCCTCCTGCTGAAAATGTTTGAGAATTACTGCTCTAGTGGCTTGTTTCCTCTTCATGTATGAGTCAGTGAAGAACGGGCAGAATTGGATATATATTAGTATATAATGGTATAATATGTATCTGCCTGAGCTCCCCAACACGATCAGCCGATCGAGCACGCTCACTACCAGGCCGCTCTTCAGGTGGGCGGTAATTATATAACCCCTCTATCCGAATGACAGCTAGGCAATGCTATCAGCTCCTTCAGGTTTTATTTTGTGTCTCCTGTGATAAGTAGAAAAGTCTGTTGTGACGTTCCTTAAGCATGATTTCTCTCATTTTATAGTTCTTAACTTAACCAAGTGTACGACACTTTAGGGCCTGACCTACAATCACATGCTGGAGGAAGCGAGTCAGAATAAAACCACCTAAACAGTGACCATCGACTGGACCATATATTTAGTTCAATTCAAATGTATTTCTATTGCGCTTTTAACAGTGGACATTGTCTCAAAGCAGCTTCACAGATTATAACAATTATACAACAAAATTTTTTTAATTTAGTTTAGCATTTACCGTTACCTCCATTCTTCTGGGAAGATGTTCCACTAGATTTTTGTGCGTTCCTGTGGAGATTTGTGTTCGTTCCGCTACTGATTTAGGGTGATGAGAAGACCTAGGGTGCGTTCAGCTTTCCAGTTTATCCCAATAGGCTATTTGAGACCTTCCTCTTTAACCTATGTAAAGCATTTCTTCATTGGAACAGGTTTGGGACACCGTAAAACCACAGTGCACCGTCTGAGTTCCAGTAGTTTGAACTCGCTTGTCTTTTATGAAGCCACTTGGGACGTGTGTGGAGTGAAGATACACGGTTTTTTGTGTGTGTGTGTAATTTAAGGTTGATTCACAGTATAGTGTATTTCTTTCTTGCCAGCTTCCCATCTGCTCTTCTGTCTTTCCATTCATTTCTATCCATTTCTATTCAAGTCACTTTGCTTGTTTTATGTAAATCACTCATCGCTTCCTCATAACACGGCTTTTAAAAAAAGACGAAAAAAAATGGATGGCATGTGATCAAATGTCGATGAATGAACGAGTCACGTGTTTTACAAGAACTGTCTAATTAAATTGCTAAAATAAGCCAGTTGCGTTTCATTTTCCATGCCAGTGTTTTGCGGCACATTCCCACGTAAAAACCGTCGCACATTCTATATATGAGAAAAGACACGGAAAGGGGAGTTCCCGAAGAACTTGACGTACATGTAGAAAGCAGTGATCACGTCAAACCCTAATACACTTTATGGATAAAAGTATTGGGACACCTGACTTTTTGCTGATGCATTTTTCTGTCAAATAGTGGTTTATTTATTTATTTATTTTTTAAACGTTTACTTGTAGGAATAATCATCAGTTATGTCATTTGTAAGTTGCTTAAATAGACGAGTTTGTGAATTGTTTTGAATAATTGTAATGTTTTTTTCATACGAATACGAATGTCACTTGTGTTATATGGACTGTACATGTACTTGTCAGGTTTGTACTAATCATATAAAGCTTAAAGCTCATGATTTATATGACATGATTTAAAGCTTCCAGTATCAGATTCTGGCCCGTGTTGTGCTGTAACTTCCCACACCGTACAACGGCGCTTCCAGTATATTATTGCGATATGCCTTTTGTCCTTTTGACCTTTATTTCTATCCTGATGTCTGCTTGAACTTCCTTCTTTGTGAATTGTATTGTGCTGACCTCTTGTGGCCGATTATCGTTATTGCATTTTAATCCCAAATTCAAGGTTGGATTTAGATTCACTCCTCATAAATCCTTTTCAAGTACAAAGGTATTGAGACACCTGACTTTTCCATCCTTATCCCAAACTGTTATCCACATAGGATGTTTTTGGAAAGGGTAGCATGAAGCTACTGCTTTATGGAGCTGGCTTTTGGAAAAGTGACAAGGAGACCCAAACCTGTTCTGGCATGACCATGTCCCTGTACCCAAAGCAATCTCAATCTCCATCTCCAAAATCCTGGTTTACATGAACTGGAGTAGAAGATCTTGAGTGGCCTGCCTTAGAGCTCTGACTTTAAACCTACTGAACGCCCCCCAGACCTCCTCACTTACATCAGTACCTGAATTGTGGGTAACGATTAATTGCGATTATGACAATTTGTTGGCTGATTGGTGAATAATACTGTTTACTGTATCTTTCAGAAATATGAAAATTATGTACATAACAAATCATCACAATAAAGTGACCATAAGAAAAGACTGTAGATTCCAAATCAAACCATATTCACATTTTCTGAATAAAGAAATTCAGTAAATAACAAAACAATAACAACTAGGACCTCAACAGAACAGGCCATAAATGTAACGCATCCGAACAAGGCTGCTTCTGCTCCTTAATGACTTGGTAGATTACAGTAAAGAAACACTGGCATGTCAACATGGACAAGTAGGGTGCTGCAGGTGCTACAAGCGCCCCCTTGTGGCTAATAATTGCGGTCGGACAAAACGACCACGGTTATGCCAAACAATTGCGATTGTTCGGATATTTAATAATCATAACGGTCTTACTAACACCCCTGTGGCACATTCAGGGGTCTAGTGGAATTCGTCTCAGAAGAATGGATGCTATTTTAACAGGAAATCTGTATTAAATGTGGAACGGGACCTAAAAAATAAAAATAAATAAATAAAAAAAGCACATACAAAGATCATGGTCAGGTGTCCACACGTTTTTTTTCTTTTCTATTTAGTGTATTTAAATTCCTAACATTGTCTAATAGATAATAAAAGGTGTTTAATTGGTGACTAATGGAGAACGTCTCTGTCGTTTAGTCGGCAGGTTGGAGGAACGGGAATCGGAACTAAAGAAAGAGTACAATGCCCTCCATCATCGGCACACAGAGGTGAGGAGTGTGTGTGTGTGTGTGTGTGTGTGTGTGTGTGTGTGTGTCATTTTTAAGATTTTTATTGTACGTGTGATGATTAGGTTTGAAGGAAATATTTGTCTATAATGTTGAAGCTGATAAATGTAATACAGTTCTATAAAACAATCATTAGTGCCTTGTATTAGGGATGTGCATCTCCGTGACTGAGGCCGATGCCTAACCTACGATAGGTTAAAGATACATATGAAGCCGCTACCCATGCCGTGTGATTGGATTCCGCCCTGATACGATGCAGTGCGATCCGATTCAACACAATTCAATTAAGTGGAAAAAATAGGATGCTATGCAGTTCAATACAGTACAGATAGTTCACTTTTATTTCTATTTAGATGCAGCTCTACCTCTGCCATGTTAATCTGTATTCTCCGTGACTCTCTGGACACGCCTCGGTCTCCGTGATGCTGTGATACGTCATGTTCACGTAGCAGCAGTGAGAAACGGTTAACCGAGGAGAAATCAATCTACATAGCAAATATTGGTCACATGGTCACTTTTTGAATGATAAATGAGTAGCGCATCCACTAATAATTTTATATAAATATACCGATGCAAATAGGTTAAAAAATGCTACGTTGCGATACAAACGCCAGCTTGTCTCCAATGCACAATTTTTTTAATCGGCGTATCGCGTCGTTAACTTTTATGCCGATGCGAACCGGTGAATCCTACAAACCCCTAATGCCTTGTGCACATGCTTTAGTGCCCGTACATGTCCTCATCTCTTATATTGCCATGTGGTACACTGTGTAATTCCCGGTGAATATTCAGAATGCACACGCTCACACATCCCACGTCCAATCCAAACCAGGCTTGATCATCATTTTGTCTTTTTGCAGATGATCCACAGTTACATGGAGCATTTGGAGCGCACCAAAATGCTGCAGCAGACAGGGGGGGAAGCCACGGACACGAGCACTTCCAGCAGACACAGGTGAGCGCGAATTCACTGACCTTATTCGTCACTGATCGGCTTTTATCTCCCTCCTCTCATGTGTGCCTCTGAAACATATCAGTGTATTTTCAGGTACAATTCTGCTATGATTTCAATTCACCTTCTCTACTGATATAAATATATAGATGGATAGATAGATAGATAGATAGATAGATAGATAGATAGATAGATAGATAGGCAAATAGATAGGCAAATAGATGGATAGACGGATGGATGGACGGATGGATGGATGGATAGATAGATGGATGGATGGAGGATAGAATAATATATAGATAGGCAAATAGGTGGATAGATGGATAGACAAAGACAGATGGATGGATAGATGGATAGACGGATGGATGGATGGATAGATAGATGGGCAAATAGGTGGATAGATGGATAGACAGAGACAGATGGATGGATGGATAGATAGATGATGGATGTAGGATAGATAGGCAGATGGATAGATGGATGGATGATAGATAGATAGATAGGCAAATAGGTGGATAGATGGATAAACAGAGACAGATGGATGGATAGACGGATGGATGGATGGTAGATAGATAGATAGATAGATAGATAGATAGATAGATAGATAGATAGATAGATAGATAGATAGATGGGCAAATAGATAGATAGGCAAATAGGTGGATAGACGGATAGATGAATAGATAGATAAATAGACGGCTGGATGGATGGATGGATAGGCAAGTAGATAGATGGATAGACGGACAGATGGATGGATTGAGGATAGATAGGCAAATAGGTGGATAGGCAAATAGGTGGAAAGGCAGATGGATAGGCAGATGGATATATAGATAGACAGATGGATAGTTAGTTAGTAAGTAAGTAAGTAAGTAAGTAGGGATGCACCGAATATTCGGCCAACCGAAACAACACGGCCGAAACAGTTTGTTGTGATGACGCAAACAGAAACCGCGCCCTGCACGTGCTTGTCTAAAACAACGTCTGCGGTGTGGAGAATTTTAGTATATCTGAGAAAGACCCACGGATAGCGATTTGCAAAACATGTATGGTGCATGAAAATAAAAATGTTAAATAATAAAGTATTGAAAAGATAAGTACAGGTAGTCGTCGACTTACGACCACGATTGGTTCCTACAGACCAGTCGTAACACGATTTGGTCGTAAGTAGAGTAGGCTATATGTACAGTACTGTGAAATGATGTTATAAAAAAAGTAGTATTTTATCATAATTTTTTTCCATTATTGGTATACTGTATATAATCATTTTCTTTGTTAATTTTATGCCATTTGTATCATCTCTACACCATTTTGTTTCTTACTGTCGTACGCCGCGTCTAGTGAATGGTCGTAAGTTGCATAGGTCGTAAGTCGACGACTACCTGTATAAGTGATCCTAAAACATTAAGGTATTGCACATTTAAAGTCTTTATTCAGATGCAGTTGGAATAAATAAATCTGATGTAGAAATTCTGTGAGGTGTGTAAAAATAAGTGTGTGTATTGCCAATAATTCGGCGCATTCACCTATAGTGCATCTTGTTATTCAGTTCCCAAATGGCTTTTGGCTAAAAACTGTTCCCGAGCCCATTCATGCGTGATTGGACGGACCTGAAGTGCCTACCCGAGGGTAGAAGGTCGAACAGATGGTGTCCAGGGTAGGTTGGGTCTTTCTGCTGTAGCAGGGAGAGCCCAATCGTTCTTCCAGGGGGGTAATTAGCATAGGAACGAAGAACTAATTTTGTTTCGATTTAATCTCCTGATTTGTTTGCTGTGTCAATAAATAGACTGCGGTGATGCATGTGACAGTCAGAGTTTCTGGAGACGCACTGACATGGCGAATATGGGTCAGCAGCGTCTCAGCCCCGTCACGTGTGGGATAGTTGGAGAGGGAGTGCGAGGAAAAGGGAGGCATCGACGGATTGAGAAAATCTGGCGGTGGATGTTAATGATGTGTGCAGCAGCTCACACACTCGCTTTATAATAAACTGAGAGTGTGAAAGGAGGAGGAAAAGGGGGCTGCTCGGGCACGGCGGTGAACTCGGTTTCTTTGCTGTTATGTTATTAGCCCTGCCCCAAATACACTCTATGGACAAAAGTATTGGGACACCTGACCCTTCCTGCTATATGTGGTTTTGAGCTCCATGAAGATTATGGATTACATGGTTTGCAAAGGAAGATTTTGAGTGGCCTGCTATAGAGCTCTGATGATCTCAACCCTACTGACCACCTTTGAAATGAACTGGAACCTCAGACCTCCTCAACTCACCTACATCAATACCTGACTTTACTAACACCCTTGTTGGCTGATGAACTCAAACTTGCAGAAGCACAGTCCAAAATCTAGTGGAACATCTTCCCAGAAGAGTGGAGGAAATTATAAGAGCAAATATGGACAAAGCGTGGAATGCGATGCTCAAAAATTGGCATACCGTACCAGGTGTCCGCAAACTTTTGGCAGCATAGTGTAGCACACCTTTGTGGCCTTTTGTCTCATACCAGTCTCAGTTTATGGCATGCAAATCATTTCACATTTCATATTTGCTGGAATGTAGGACAGGGTCAGAGCTTAACCATGACACATCTGGCTGTATGAGGGAACATGTTAAGTTTATATAACTGAAGCTCTGATGGTATTTCTGGCTGTAATACAAATCACAGGTTTTTTTTCATGCCCTCGCTTAAACACATTCTCATTATGTACAAAGTGATGTTTTTTAATTTTTATTATTGCACTGGTATGGTCACTTTTAAATAGTGCCCTTAATTAGGGATTTAAATAATTCATATAAAACCATTTCTGTACAGGGCTTTCAGTTTGCTGCATGTGTGTCCATTTACTGCCCTGCACTTTGAGCGAATTTTTTACGAATTATTATTACAGTTGAAAACGTACACAACACTGCCAGGGGTATCAAACGAAAACTAGAGTTAGCACAGTGTCACTGTGGCTGCTGACTCCGTACCGGAAATACGGTGAAGAGGTGCTGGATGATGAGGGAGATGGCTAGAAAGGTACTTGGTGTGACATATGGAAATATAAAGGAAGACAAAGAGACGGTGGTGGTGGAATGAGGAAGTGCATTACAGCATAAGGAGAAAGAGGTTGGCAAAACAGAATTGGGAACATCAGAGTGATGAGAAAAGTAGGCAGGAGTACAAGGAGATGCGGCAGCAGGTGAAGAGGGATGTGGTAAAAGCCAAGGAAAAGGCGTATGCAGGAACTACAGGGGAATTAAGTTGATTAGTCACACCATGAAGTTATGGGAAAGAGTAGTGAAAGCCAGGCTGAGAGAAGAGGTGACCATCTGTGAGCAACAGAATGGTTTTATGCTGAGGAAGAGCACCACAGATGCATTATTTGCTTTAAGAATGTTGATGGAGAAGTATAGAGAAGGTCAGAAGGAGTTGCATTGTGTGTTTGTGGATTTAGAGAAAGCGTACGACAGAGTGTCGAGAGAGGAGTTGTGGTATTGTATGAGGATGTCAGGTGTGTCAGAGAAGTATGTGAGGGTGGTGGACATGTATGAGGACAGTGTGACAGCAGTAAAGTGTGCAGTAGGAACGACAGACTGGTTTAAGGTGGAGGTTGGACTGCCTCAAGGATCGGCTCTGAGCTCTTTCCTGTTTGCAGTGGTGATGGATAGGTTGATGGACGAGGTCAGACCGGAGTCTCCATGGACTATGATGTTTGCGGATGATATTGTGATTTGGAGAGGTGGAGGTACGCGCTGGAGAGAAGGGGAATGAAAGTCAGTAGGAGTAAGACAGAGTACATGTGTGTGAATGACAGGGAGGGCAGTGGAGTGGTGCGGTTGCAGGGAGAAGAGGTGGAGAAGGTGAATGTATATATGCTTAAATATTTATCTGCACTTGTCAGTTTGCATAATTGCTAATATTTGCACTTCTGGTAGATGCTAAACTGCACTTTGTTGCTGTGTATCTGTACTATGCAATGGCAAATCTCTATCTATTTGTCTATATACCTTTTAAACAGGGGTCTTTAATGTTTTTCAGGTCAAGGACCCCTTAGGTGATATGGGGTAGAGACCCCCTTATACAAAATCTGTCAAACATAGCCACTGATATTAATAGAACCCAATTATATTAGTAATATTATTATAAGTAATATTATTTGAAGACAATTAGAAATATTAATTGTTGTACATGCATAATTGTCTGTATATTTTTAAATCTCTCAAAAAGATTTATGCATAATAACGAACATATTTTGCAATAAAAATCACAATTTATTAAGTTGTTCAAAGCTGTCTTTTATTTATATAGTAAAAGGAAAATAAAAGTATAAATCTGTCTGATAGACTATTAAAAGTTTACATGAATGTCAGCTTTAGTTTTAAAAGGAATTTAGTGTAATACATTTTTTTTATTTATTTTTTATTTAGTATTTTATTTTTTATGTTTATACCTATTTATTTATTTTATTTTATTTTTTTAAAGAAAAACTTATTTGGGATTCCACATTATTTAGTGGACCACTTGCAGTACCTCCGCGGACCTCCTAGGGGTCGCGGATTCCCGTTTGAAGATCCATGTATATTTATTTATATTTTCTTATATGTTTATCTTTACTTTGATCTTTTACTGTGAGCAACTGCAACCACACAATTTCCCCTATGGGATCAATAGACATATTTTGATTCTGGAAAGTTCTCCCCTCTCCCTGTAGGCTGGCCAGTGTTTTAATGCACAGATCAGGTTTATAAAACTGCCATTGTAGAAGTTTCTTGGGTACCAAAACCTTTTAAAAAAAAAACAAGAAACAGTTTGTTATTGAAAGTGTGATGGTGGTTGGGTGGTGGGGGGTTGGGGGTAGTGAGCCATGTGTGTGTGCAAGTCACCGATGCAAATATCACAACGGTGCTCCGAACAGGATTTGTAAGTCCCTGTTCCCACAGTCCCCCTCCCAGAGCTCTTCTGTTTATTCCCAGCCAATAGCTTTTCAGAGAGCAGTGAGCAGAGAGCGTGCGAGTCGTTTTGATGCTACCGCAGTGTGAAATGCGCGAGGAGAAGCTCTAAGCACCGAGCTGCCGTTAGAATCCTTCAGGAGGAGACACAGTGCAGGGACAAAAAAGAGGAAACTGCAGGAGCAGCTGCTGCAAAGCCGCTTTTCGCTTAGCACTGTTTGTGTGTGTGTGTGTCAGGGCGATGATGTCACAGCACTGAGAGGCTGCAGAGCGACACACATACACGTGTGCGCACACACACACACACACCGGCGTGTAGACGGACGTGTATCGCCAGCTGATGCTGATGGGATTGTTTTGGTGGCTCAGGGGGTGTTGGGAGGCCCATAACCTGCGGTCAAGAACATGAGTCCCGGCTGCATGCTCCTGTTTGTGTTTGGCTTTGTCGGGGGGGCCGTGGTCATCAACTCGGCCGTGCTGGTCTCGCTCTCAGTGCTGCTGCTAGTGCATTACTCCGTTTCTAATGGCCTGCCCGCCATCACTCTTCCCAGAAACAGCAGGTACGCACAAGGAACCAAGGCTGCTCCGTCACAAGGGGATATAGTTTTATACATCAGCCTGATTCATATCATTGTTATAGCTGGAATTGATCTGGTTCTAATGTTACTATAGTTCACTTTTGCAGGTTGTTACAAGCTGGGAATGGCTCTTAAATGTTTATTTATTCTTTGTTGCTCTTTTCCTGTTTATTTAATTGTAATTTATGTACTTTATATCAATCTATAGTGTATATGTTTGTATGTATGTACACATGTATATGTCTGGTTTTGTAGATAAACACCACTATAATGTTTTCCTCTATAAGTTAGAGGAAAGGGTTGACCACATCTCACCCTCCAATGCCCATATCTCCCTGCTTGTTATTGTTTCCCCATGGGAGCTTTTCAGTTTTCCTCTTTGTTTCCCAGCACACTGTTTTTTATTTATATATATATATATATATATATATATATATAACACGCAATGCATGATATTCTGGTGTCACAGTGCAGTCAAGTTTGTTGCCTACGTATGCCATTGTATTTTAAGATTGAGCAATATGACAGCCTGGGATCAAAAGAAGAACCGACAGCTTTTAAGTCATAATGCAGAGTAGTTCAGTGCATTGTTGTCTCCAGATCAGTAAACTTTGGAACACATCACTCAGACCTGGTAGTTCTTTTCAACTTTGTACCCTTTGTATGGATAACAGCGGTCACGTGAGAATCAACCATCAGCAATGTTATCGACACAAACAAGTTCGGACAGGCTGTTTACATAAGCCACGCCGTGCACTTTTATGTAACACTTAATCAGACGTATCCATGTTTACACAATTTTATACGAGTTGTCCGCGTCTACGAGGTTCGTTCCTGCGTTCGGCTTCGATTTATGCCAGAGGTTGACCGACACTGAAAGCTCGGTTCGCTAGCTATAGTTCTATCATAGTTTTTTTTTCCCCCAAAATGTATACTGGATAAAACAGACAGACATAGCACTCTGTGTAAAATAGTGCTGACCTTTTATTATAAAAATCCAAAAACAGTAATTGAATCATAAAAATTTGATCAATAAAGTGATTGATGTAAACATACTAATTATATTAATGAATATAATTATATAAATAACAAAATAAATAAATTATAAACAATGTGGCACCAGTGATTCGCCCCTAGGGGCCGCTCTCGTAATGATAGCGGAACTTTTTAGCACCTGCTACCCGGAAAAATCTCCGTGGTGTCAGTATTTTTCTGACAGTTACAGCAATCGATCGATGAATCGGTCGACCTATAATTTATAATACTATATGATCTTTTGCGTATTTCAATCGACCACAGAAGCTAAATAGAGAAAATTTTGATTATATTAGAAAGTTCCATACTAATTTTTCCGGTACTGGCAATGTTTTTTGTTTATTATAGTTTGAGCTGGGTGTGTGTGTGTGTGTGTGTGTGTGTGTGTGTGTGTGTGTGTGTGTGTGTGTGTGTGTGTGTGTGTGTGTGTGTGTGTGTGTAGTCCTGGTTGGGATGCAGTTTCCCAGAATGAGCAGTCAGCATGTTGGGATTCAGACACATTGAATAGTGCTCCACACGTCACCGTGGCAACCTGCGTGCAGCATGAGCGAAGGGAGCTGTGGAAGTATAGTTGAATGAAGAGAAAAAAACAAGCCAGATCCTGAGCAACAGTGCTGTCTATTCAGGAAAAAAAAGGAAAAAGAAATGTGCTTTATATTTGTCACATGTACTATTTTTCAGCACAGTAAAATGTTTTCTCCTTATATAACAACGATGTTGGAAAACTGGGGTCAGAGTTCAGAGTCAGCCATGATACTGGAGCACACTGAACCCCCAACCTTCTGATCAGTAACCCAGATTTTTTAGAACTCACTCCTTTGGGTGTCATTGGAAATTGCTTTTCTGTGATAAACCTAAACAAGGCGACGTGATAACCTTTTGACGTTTGTCCTTGTATCAACAGAAAGGAGCGGCCCGTGTCTCTGGGGATCTTCCAGCTGCAGGGAGGCGACGTAAGGACCCCCGAGTCACAGAGGGAGCACGTCGCGACTCAAGGGACCGATGCATGGAGGTTCAACGACCTGAGTCATCCTCACTCCAACACCAGCCTCAAGGTACACAAAACAATTCCTTCCTATTGATTGTTTATTCATTATTCCTTTTGCAACAGATATCCTTTTATGTGATTAACAAATGTGGTTCTGTCAGCTGTAGTACGTATTGAACGTCTGAAGGGCTCCCAGGATCGAACTTGATGACCACATCGCCTGTACGGAGCGCTCGTGTTTTTTATTTTTTTTATTTTTTATTTTTTAAAGGATCCCGACACAGCGTGTATTAAAATAGCTGGAGCAGCAGTGTGGCAGCAAAGAGGAAGGCTTTTCTCAGTTGGAGCTTTTCCATGCTGCGTCCTGCATGCTTAAACAGAGAGTGAATGAGGGTGAAGGGAACGGTTACAGAGTGTCCGTCTTTCACTCCGGCTTCGCTCGAAGCTTCTGGTGTGAACAAAGACGCAAAAATTAGCACGCAGTAGTTCTTTGTTGCGGGTGTCCTCTTTATTCTAGTGCTCAAATGAATCAGAAATGAAGAGTAAACACCAGGCTTGTTTCTTATATGCCAACTTTTATTGATGCACAATAACTTTATAACAAGAACTTTATTTATACACATTTAGACACCACCACCTTCAAAATAGTCTCTCAGCGTTCCTACCCACTTCTGGAATGTGTCCTGGAATCTCCTTTGTCGGAGCGTCTCAAGCGGTGTTACGGCGAGCTATGAGAACGATCATCTTTGGTAAGAGGGTGAAGTCCGTAGGAGCCAAATCTGGCGAGTCGGTGGGGGGTGCGAAAGTGAGATCACGTTGTTTCCGGCGAGAAGCGAGGGAGAGCTCGGTGAGAGGTGCGCACGTAGTTAGAATAGCAGACGTGGTAACGCACGTGGACGTAGACCGTGTACAGGACGATGTCTTTTGTCATGCTGACTTATGAAGTTTGGTGCTTCCTGTGACTGTGCGTGCAGCCTTGTGCTGCCATCTGTTGGTGTGTTTATAAAATTAGTCTTGAAGATTTTTACAATTGTGAGTGTGTGTATTTATATATATATATATATATATATATATATATATATATATATATATATATATATATATATATATATATATATATATAGAAAAAAACCATTTATATTTTATATAAATTTTTTGCATCGCACTATTATTATTGATGTAGTCAGGATTATTACAGCTACAATGGAAATAACTTTTTTAACTAGAAGAATGGTCCCTTTAATTATATATCTGCAACAGCACAGGCTTTTATACACAGTTATAAAGTTAAATATTGATATATGATAGAAGCAGTGGAACATGGAGAGATCTTATGATCTTATGTATTGTAGCTTATATGGACAAACTTATCAGGACACTTGACTTTTCCAGCCGTATGTGGTTCTACCCTAATATTGGAGGAACGCAATTGTATAGGGAGTCTTTGGATGTGGTAGCACTACATTTTCCCTTCACTTGAACTAGGAGGCCCAATCCTGTTCCAGCATGACAATGCACCTGTGCACAAACCCAGATCTATTAACATTTGCTTTACATGGGTTGGAGTGGAAGATCGTGAGTGGCCTGTTATAGAGCTCTGAGTATAACCATATTATACGATATTTCATCCATCCATCTATCCATCCATCCATCCATCCACACACTAAAATATGCAAGTTAGTATATACAATGGACACAATTTCAGATTACATTTATGCCATTTTAGACCAGTAACTGTACTTGCACTTAAGTAGAATTTTATTGAAGTAACAGTACTTTTATTTAAGTGGAATATTTCATGCTCTTTCCACCTCCGATAAGAGAATCTGCCAAATACTGTAAATGTGAATAGTGCTAGTAATAGACATAGTAGGAGCAGCATTTCCATTTCCAATAAAGGCATTCAGCAGATGCCCTTGTCCAGAGCGATGTCTCTATCAATAAATAAATCTACACTGGTACGCTAGATTACAAACTTAAAATATATCAGCCTACAACTCTGTTTAGAGTTATTTTTTTTAAACAAAGCAAACCTGGAAAAGAGTTAGTTAAAGTGTTTCAGAAAGAGGCGGGTCTTTACCCATCGCCCGGGACTCCACTGTTACCTCCTCGGTGCCAGAACAGAGAAGAGCCTTAAAGTATAGTTACCTCTTACCCTGAGTGAAGGTGGTACCAGTCGAGCAGTGCTGGAGGATTTCAGGCAGCGTAGTGCGGTGTGAGGAGTGACGCTTCCATTTTTGGCAAGCATCAGTGTTTTGAATCTGATACATGCAGCTAATGGAAGCCAGTGGAGGGAGCAGTGTGGGGTGGTGTGGGAGAACTTGGGCAGGTTGAACAAGTCACACAGCCCTTGCAGTAGTCCCGTTTCGAAATGACAAGAGACTGAGAAAGCACCTGAGCAGCCTGTGTGGACAGAAATGGTCGAATCCTTTGGCTTTTGTAGAGAAGAAACCGACAGCAGTCTACTAAAGGGAGACGGTAGATTAGTGGTTTTGGCATTAAACTTTGGATCCGAAAGATTCAAATCCCCGCCACACCAAGCTGCCACTCTGGGCCCCCTGCGAGGCCCTTAACCCCACAGCTGCTCAGTTGTATAAATGAGATTAGTTGTTTTTCAAGTGTATCTTCCCAAAATGTGATAAAACTGGAGCAGGTTTGGGTTTTTTGGTTCCAGTGAAGTGAAACTGTAATCCGAAAAAAGCTTTCGATTACTGATTACAGCAATTTTGTTGTTGTAGTAATAATCAAGTGTTTATATTAGGGCTGTCAATTGATTTCAATATTTCATCGCGATTAATCGCATGATTACAACGAGTTAACTCGTGATTAATCGCCACTTAATCGCACATTTTTATCTGTTCTTAATGTACCTTAAATTAATACTTTTCAAGTTTTTAATACTCTAATCAACATGTGCATCAGTAAAAGAAATGTTTAGAGTTAAAAAATTATTATTTTTTTATATATTAATCCGAGTAAATAATTTATATTTTGATTAAAAATGGTCAAACGGAAATTCTCTCTGCATCACTCGGGCGTTAAGAAAGTGGCGTAGAAGTGAATTTGACAGCCCTAGTTTATATACCTTTGGCTGTAGAGCATTTATGCTACAATTCTGCTCTGTACTATCTTGCATGGACTGACCTTGAGGTTTCGGACTTCGCAACCGATACACTTGGTGAAACGTGCTGATGTGGAGATTGGATTTTAGCTCCTGAAGCAAAAGCAAAGCCAATGATGCTTTCAGTGGCAGACTGACTATTACTGATTCCTAATGTGATAAAAGATGAGGCTTTAATGGAAGTATAACGTTTTTCACCCTTTTATTTCTTTTGTAAAAGTGTAGCTTGTTTTAATATCTTGTTTTTGTGGACATCAGACTGTAAGATTGGTGGGTGCTTTTTGAACATCTTATTCCACATTTAGTCATCATTTACTGTTATAATAACCTTCAATTATCTGGGAAGACGTTCCAACATGGAGATTTGTGCTCATTCAGCCACGGTTAGTAAAGTCAAGTACTACTGTAGGTTTTAATTCGTCTTGTATAGCAGGAGATCTTCCACTCCAATCTATGTAAAGCATATGTTCATGGAGCTGGTTTTCTGCAGAGGAGCATGGTCCTGCTGGAACAGGTTTGGGTCTCCAAGTTCAAGTAAAGGGAAAATGTAATTCTAGTGAACACAAAAACACGACTGGAAAAGTCAGGCGTCCCAATACTTTCGTGCATATAGTGTTTTTGGACTAATGCAAATGTGACGTTTGACGGAAGGGAAATGCTCCCAGCATTTTATTCCACTTGCATCCTGGGATTTATCGCCAACTACCAGTTCATTCTTAATCGCCAATTCGATTTCTCAGCTGTTTTAATTTTCACCTCAGGTCCAGTAACACAAAAGAGCGTTCATGTTGCTACGCCTCCTGCTGAGGAGACACAGGCTGTCCTTTGTGACCCCTATGACTCGACATTTCTCGCACATTTAACGTCTCCCACGCAAGGCGGCCTGTTTGTGTCTCCCACACGGCGAGTATGAAAGAAGTAAAATACATAATAAACCATAATATTACCAAGCGTTTTTTTTTCTTTCTTTCTTTTTTTTTTTTCTTTTACACCAAGCAAAATAAGCACCAGGCTTTGCTACGGTAAACCCGCGCTGCCATGGGAACAAGAAAGGGTATGATCGCACGTTGCAAACAGCCGCTGACCTCCCATCAGGCATCTCTTTTATATGTGTGAGACTTGAAAGAGGAGAAAGGAAGACACTTGAGCATTCAAGCTGCTGTGTGGTGCATCACGAATGTTATTACTCACTGCTTAGCAAATCAGTTTTAATTAGCTACATGCTCATTAAAAAGCATTCAGATGGGGTCTGTTTCTGTACAAAATCTTTTTATTTTTAATAAAGCATCCTTGCTGCTTAAGGACAAGGTGTTCCACTGCTTCAGCGTATTAAACGATTAATAATGCATGAAAGTCTGCAGATCATTTATAAAGTGTTCGGTGTCTCCAAGGTTGCTTTCACATGCGCAGTGTTTTCTGGTTCATGTAGGCAAATGTGAATCAAGTAGTCGTGTGTATATACACAAAAGTAAGTACACCGCTCACATTTATGTTTTCAAATGACAACACTATAGAAATGAAAATTGGATATATTTTAGTTAATGTGCAGCTTATATAGCAGTATAGATTTACTGTCCTCTAAAAATAGCTCAACATACAGCCAAAATACCTGGCAACCAAAAAGTGTCAATCTTTTGTGAGAGCACCATCGTTACGTAGCGCTGCTATAATCCTCCTGGGTATGGAATTCACCAGAGCTGCACAGGTTGTTGCTGGGATCCACTTCCACTCCTCCATAATGACATCACAGAGCTCCTGGATGTTAGACACATGACACTTCTCCACCTTCTGCTTGAGGAGCCCCATAGGTGCTCAATAAGGATCAGGTATGGAGACATAATTGGCCACTCCATCACCTTCACCTTCAGTTTCCTCAGTCATTATTATGTTGGAAAACTGCCGTTTGGCCCAGGGAGGGCATCGTGATCTGCTTCAGAATGTCACAGTACATGTTGGAATCAATGTTTCAAGCAATGAATAAAAATGGTACCCCCAGATGCTACCACCACCATGCTTGAGTGTAGGCAAAACATAATTTTTCTGTACTTCTTTAGGGTGTCGCCACACATCCTGGACATCATTTGAGCCAAACAAGTTCATCTTGCCACAGGACATGTTTCCAGTATTTCATGCTCTTGGACAGGTTGTCTTCAGCAAACAGTTTGCAGGCTTTCTTGTTAGCCAGTTTCAGAAGAGACTTCCTTCTGGTACGACGGCCTGCAGACCGTTTGTAGCTGACAAGTGAACGTTCCGTGAACTTGTGTCTGTTTTTTGAAGCAGCTTCTGCACCTGACTCATGTCACGAAGACTCTACTTCTTTGATGGACCCTTGCGAGGTCAGTTCTGAGAGGAACCCGTTTTGGAAAACCTCTGTATGACCCCGAACACTGTACTGTAACTCAGTTTCAGGGTGTTACTGATTTTCTTATAGCTGAGGCTTCGTTGTGGAGAGCAACAATTCTAATTCTCAAATCCGCAGAGTCTTTGCTATGAGGTGCCATGTTGAACATCCAGTGTTCAGTATGAGAGACTTGTACTTAAAGTACCAAATGTTAACTTCTCTAATACAAAATACACACATTTGTATGGTTCTGTCAAGCAAACAAAAACATGAACTTGATGAAAATGACATGTGGCTTTGCATAGTTACACGACATCCAGCTGTTATCAGTTAGGGTGTACTTAGTTTTGTTGCCAGTTATTCAGACAATAACGGCTGTATGTTTTTATTTTCTGAGGACAGTAAATCTGTACTGCTACACAAGCTGCACATTGACTAATATATATCTAGGTTTAATTTCTATTGTATTGTTCCTCAAGAAGATATACTCAAACGGTTGCTGAAATGTGAGGGGTGCACTGTATATATGTGGTCTGACAGACTGGAAGAAAATCTGTAGCTCATAGGATATTATTAATTAGTAGTTGATTATCAAACGCTTTATTTAGTGCTCATGCCATGTTCTTAATGCTTTTGATTTTGTGTTTACTTTACGGAGGAAAAACATTTACTCCTTTTTTTTTTTTTTTTTTTAGACCTTATTTTCCCCCACAAAAACAGTTATGTTTGGGTTAAAAGTTAGCTTCAATTAAGGCTATGGGTTAACGATCAAAAGTTTGAAGGTTCAAGCTCTAGCACTGTTAAGTTGCCTCTGTTGGGCCCTTGAGCAAGGCAGCAAAATACAATTAGCTGATAAACACATTAATAGTGCAGCACTGACTAGTTTATTGCTGGATCTAACGGCTATCTGCAAAAATACATACCGATAGTTTTTCCGGGTTGTGTTACACACTTTTTCCAGCTTCCGGGTTGCTGTCATTACAAAAGCGGCCTCTAGGGGCGAATCATTGACGCCATGGGCTGTTTGGTTTTGCACGGGAGACTGCGCGCTGCACGGAGAGCGCTAAATTATATTTCTTATTTATAATATATTAATGAATATATTCATATTTATTTATTCTTGCACTTTTTGAATGATTAAGTACTGTTTTTAAATTGTAATTTTTTTTTTTTTTATTTTACTATTTTACATGACGTGCTATGTATATATAAAAATCTTTTCATCCAGTATCTATTAAAAAAAAAAGCGGTTGATTTAATCGTTTATTGGCAAGTACAATCCAAGCTATCGGTCGACCTCTAGCACTGTCCAGTGCAAATGTATGTGTGTCAGTGCAAAGAATTGTCTGTTTAATAATAAATGTTGTAGCAGCTGTTATTTGTGCAAAAGGTTTCACTGGTGTTAATTTAAGTGTGCATGTATGTGTCCTGTCCTTTTGTATTGAGGAGTCGAATGGTATATGAAAAGAATAGATATCAAAGAGAATGTATATATATATTCAATGACAAATATATTTAATGATGAACTTTGAAACTTTTTTTTCCAATTTAGTTATGTTGCAGCCATCGTTTAAAAAGGTTTTCTTTTTCTCATTAATCTGCACTCAGTATCTCATAATGACAAAGTGAAAACAGAATTCCTGAAATATGTTTTAAATGTAATAAATAACTTGATTATAAAGAATAAACCTGAAATATCACCTGTACATAAGTATTTAGACACTTTGCAACAGCACTTGAAAATTGGCTCAAGTGCCTTTCAATTCTCTTCGTCGTTGCTTGGTTGTTGTTTCTACACGTGGTCTATCGGTGTAAAAGTATATGAGCTGGACCCTCTTCACCCCAGTGCTCGAATTGAGTCAGGTCTTATTGGTGTTCCCAGTTGTTGTGTAATTCATATATTTTTACTAAAATGATCTTTGGGAGCCCCCTAAGTCTATTTTTTTTACTTTTCATTGGGGGTCCCGAATGCCTCATGAGGCACCTGGATTCCCCCAGCCCCCACACAATATGAGCACTGCCACTGACAATGCATATCAGAGCAGAAGCCATGAGGTCAGAGAAAGAGCAACAAGAGCATGAATAAGAACTAATTTTTCTCGTTAGCTTATTGTCTCTGATTAGTATTAGTGGACACGTGTGAATGCAACGCACCTTTTTCCTCTCTGGGCAGCAGGAATCAGCTAAAAGCAAGAAAAAGACTTCATGCAAGACTTTGGATTTCCCTTGGACTGATATCAGGAAGGTAGCTGTCACTTGCATCGTGAGCCTTGTGGTAGTCTGAACTAGAGACCTGCACAGGACGGATTTTTTCAGTATTATTTATTATTATTATTATATAGATTATTTTCTCCCGCTCCCAAGCACAAAATCTCACAGGTAAATTGTACGAGTAGTTTTTTATTTTAACGCACTGACTGCTTCCTCCCGCTACTCTGCTTGTTTTTTTTTTTTTTTTTTTGTTTGTTTCACTTGCTTTCCTTTTGAATATGAATGAAAAAGAAACGGAAAATTAACAAACATTTCGTTTTAATCGAGGTTGGCTTTTTGTGTAAATTATGAAACAAGGAACTTTTAAAAAATCAGGCCGAGGTTTTGCTGTGTTGTTTGTTTCTTTCTTTAATAAAGAAAAGATATCTGTAGCACTCAGTGATTCTTCAGACGCTCGTGATCTAGTAGTTTACCGTCATGAAACCACGCGAGAGTTCGTTTCCGACCTTGTGCCTGTAAATCCTTGTTTTATTTGAGTTGCTATTGTTGATTTTGTGCAGTAGATACGTTTATTTGATTTTAGTGATTTTATTATTATTATTTTTTTTTTTTTTAGTATATTCTAAAGACCATTTTGCGGGAGTCCCAGCGAATGACTTTATTCTCCCAAATATTTTACTGCACCCGTTTTCACGAATTAAATCTCGTCCCCCGCCGCACTCTTTTGCTTTGGGTCCCGCGGGAGTGCAGGTCTCTAGTCTGAACTCTGATGTGTGCCTTTTGGCCAGTTGATGCATCTCGCAGTGTGTAGACTGCAGGCACTTCGCATGCATTCATTATAAATACACTACACTTTTCTTGTGCATTTAAGTTAACGAATGAAATTAATGATTGTGCTCCCAGCCATTATACAGAAAAGTGTATGTGTGTGTGTATATATATATATATATATATATATATATATATATATATATATATATATATATATATATATATATATATATATATATATATATATGGACATCAGGGTTCAGGGTTGAGGTCAGAGCTCTATATCAGGACGCTGAAGATCTTCCACACCAACCCTTCGTGAAGGCTGTACGATTGTGTACAACTTTATGGTAACAGTTTGAGGAAAAAACACACAAACACCTGATGTCCCAATACTTTTGTCCATATAGTGTCTATCTATGTCCTGTACTTAGCTGCCTTTGCCGATCCTAGAGTTTTTTTGTACTTTGCATATTAATGCTTGCGTGTGCTATTTGTGTGTACAGAGAGACTAACAATCGAATTGCAGACATTAACGGCATGGGCGTCCAAAAATTAGGATTTGCACCATGTGGCTGTTTTAATAATTGATTCCCTGCATTGTGTGTTTATTAGATGAGTCATTTATTTATAGGCATTTCTCACAGGTTGATATCCAGACTCGTCCTTTCTCTTGTTTTCAGGATGAACTCTCAGACGCTAATCATGGAGGTTCCACGCCAAAATCCACAGCGCACCCGGGCGCTGTCTCGACGTCCGTAGTAGTGTCCCAGGCCGCGGAGACGGAGGGACTGAACAGGAACCTGGACTCCAGCAGCAGGAAGCCATACAGCAGCAAGAACATTAAAGTACAGGAAGCGGTAGCAACGGAGGTGTGTCCTAAAGGTGAGTCCTGTCGATTCAAGCTATAACCTAGACATTATCGGGATCTGATATCTGTGGACAGCTTTATCTTTGGATACTTGGAGAGTTTTATCCCGTGTCAGGAAATTTAGCAAAAAAAAAAAAAACCACACACGTTTGCATTTCAGTCGCATTAGCAATCAGCAGAGATAAATTTGTCAACTGATTTTAGTGTAGGTTTTTTTTTTTATAATATAATGGGAGCAGTGTCACACGTTTTTACTAGAGGTCAATCGATACCGATAGTTAGGCTGATAACCGATTAATCAAACAATAATTATTTTTCAAATGCATGATGCTGCTCTAGATTAAGCTGTTATGCGGAATACGCCGAAAAATTAAGCGCTGAACACGAGGAAACTATGCATGTTAAGATGACGAGAAAACAAGAAAGGAAAAAAAAGATTTACGCATGGCCTTTTAGGACTTCCGAAATCATGAAAATGTGCTAAATAAAATAAATACGAATATATCAATAAATATTAAGAAAATAAGAACGTTCCAAATAAATGAAAAAAATACAAAATATAAACAGCATGTGGTGTCAGTCATTTGCCTATAGAGGTCGCTCTCGAACTGTGTAACGCAACCCGGAAAAACTATTGGTATGTATTTTTGCTGATTTTTCCAGCAATCAACTATCGGTGAAGATTAATCGGAAAAAAACGATGTATCGGTCGACCACTAGATTTTACAGTACAAGTTTACAGTTTACTGGTTTACAGTACAAGTTAATGAGGGAGATTTTTTTTTTTATATATATCTGAATAGATGTCCTTGAGAACGTGGAGAAATCAGAGGTGCAGGCGATTATCGAGTCGACCCCTGAACTTGACATGGACCTGAGTGGCTGCAAAGGCTCCAGGTATGCTCTTACTGATTTTATGCATAGAGTCAGCTTGGTTTCTTAAATTCTTCATTTTTTTCATCTGCTTTTGTGTTTTTGTTTTTTTTTATCTCTCAGCACTCCTACCAAGGGGACAGAGAACATGGCTTTTGACCGCAACACTGATTCCCTGTTCGCGGAGCTCTCGTCAGCAGGCACGGACTTTATCGAAGATGTAGATGAGGGTGCAGATCTGCTGGGTAACTGTTCCTTATTTGACCTACATGCCCCAGGTGGTGCACTGCAAGAGAAACCGGCATGGGATAAGAAGAAATATTTATTCTATCGCCATTTTATCGAAAGATAAACAGGAACTAGACTTGAACCGAATCTAATTGCATCCCTGTGAGGATGCTGAAATGTTCCTTTGTGGTATTGTATGTCGGTGCTTTTTCTTACGCTGCTTTTTCTCAATTCTGTTTTGAAGATCTAATTTCATATCTCAATAACTGCATTAGTAAACCTGCATTCATGAACTGAAGATTTTGAGTTTTTGTATCTATTGCCTGTTATAGCAAAATAGCTAATAATGATATTAATGGTTTAGTATGCAAAATGAATGAAACGTGTATCGCTGTTGTGCAGGAATGGGACGTGAAGTGGAACACCTCATCCAGGAGAATGCGCAGCTTCTCGATACAAAGTAAGTAACCTTCCTCAGAGCTTGTTTTCAGCACAGACTGGGGCAAGTCTGATGGTACTTACTTCAGATGTCTGCGGTTTCTTCTGATCTGTACTGCCATCTACCGTGCATTCATAGAATAACAGTCAAGGACAAAAGGACCACGTGTTCAAACTGTAAATTACATAACATCCATCTGAAATTCTCCAGCACACACACACACACACACACACACACAGACACGCACGCACGCACTCATCTCTTATAAAACAAGGCTTGATCAAGCAGTTTTCACTGGATGATGTATAGATGGATCACAATCGACTCATACATTTCTCCTTAAAGCCAAAGACCCAACCTTATGTTTATTCTGCAGTAGCCCCCTTTCCATTAAACATATTTTATTAGACTGTACTGATTTTAATACAATTAAACATGTATGTTGTATGCTCAAAGGACTTGTTTAGTAGAATATCGCCAGACAGGGTCTTAAAAAACAAACATGTAAAAATCTCAAATGCTTTATCCTATTTTCTACTATTAATACTATTTTTAATATTACTATAATACTACTATTACTACTCATACTGTTACTATTGCTACTATTATTACTACTACTACTATTTTTTATATTATTATTAATACTTCTATTACTATTACTACTGTTACTATTGCTACTATTACTACTTCTACTACTATTATTACTACTATTTTTAGTATTACCATTACTACAATTATTACTACTACTATTTTTATTACTACTATTATTACTACTATTATTATTACTACTCCTACTACCACAACTACTACTATTTTTTAGTGCTTCTACTACTACTACTACTACTATTATTACTACTTCTACTACCACTACTACTATTTTTAGTACTGCTATTACTACTGCTACTATTTTAAGTATTACTATTAATATTACTACTACTATTACTACTCCTACTACCACTACTACTACTATTTTTAGTGCTTCTACTACTACTACTACTACTATTATTACTACTTCTACTACCACTGGTACTATTTTTAGTACTGCTATTACCACTACTATTAGTACTGCTACTATTTTTAGTATTACTATTAATATTACTACTACTATTACTACTACTACTACTACTCCTACTGCTACTACTACTACCACTACTACTACTATTTTTAGTGCTACTACTACTACCACTACTACTACTACTACTTCTTCTGCTCCTACTACTCCTACTTCTACTACCACTACTACTACTGCTACTATTTTTAGTGCTTCTACTACTACTACTATTACTACTACTACTGCTACTATTTTTAGTATTACTATTACTACTACCACTATTACTACTACTACTACCACCACCACTACCACCACTACTACTACTATTTTTAGTGCTTCTACCACTACTACTACTACTACTACTTCTTCTACTCCTACTACTCCTACTTCTACTACCATTAATACTATTTTTAGCACTGCTATTACTGCTCCTACTACCAATACTACTACTATTTTTAGTATTACTACTACTACAATTTGTAGTGCTTCTACTACTACTACTACTACTTCTATTACTACTCCAACTACTACTACGTCTACTACCACTACTACTATTTTTAGCACTGCCATTACTGCTCTACTACCACTACTACTATTATTTTTAGTATTACTATTACTACTACTACCACTACTACTACTATTTTTAGTACTACTACTAGTACTATAACTACTTCTATTGCTACTAACTATTAATATTATTATTACTACAACTATTACTTCTACTATATTTTACTACTTCTATTTGTTTTGGTACTATTTTTATTATTATGTTTACTACTATCACTACTACTGTTACTATTTCATCTACAATTTTATTTTTATTTTTTACTTCTACTGTTTTTACCTCTTTTTTTTCTACTACTCCTACTAATTTCACTATTATTACTACAATTACTATTTTTTATTACTAGTGTTTTTTACTATACAACCATTACTACTATTTGTACTACTATTCTTACTACTTCTACTAATTTTACTATTACTGTTTTCACTACTATTTCTAATATGTTTACTTCTATTTTCTTTACTATATGCACTACCACTACTATTTTCACTATTACATTTATTCCCAACCACAATCTATATAAAGACTGACTGTGCAATAAATATTTGATAATGTTTACATTTTTAATACTTTATTATATTTTATATAAGTTTTTACACACCTTAAGTACTGAAACCTAACTTTGGTGTAACCTGTGCAATGAGAGTATAGAAATTCTATTTTATTCTATTGTGTTTTATTTTATTCATTATTTTTGTCCCTGTGTGTGCATCCAATGTAGAAATGCTCTTAATGCAGTGAAGAATGACCTAATTGGACGTGTGGATCAGCTGACCTGTGACAATGAGGTCCTACAGGGCGAGATGAAAGTCCTTAGTCAGGCAAAGGACAAACTGGAGGAGAAGAACAAGGAGTTGGAGGAGGAGATTAAAAGGTGAGACTGTAAAAGTGCAGTTTTCATAGAGAAGAAAAAGATTTTCACAAGCTGCTCTGTATATGCTTTTAACCTGGTTAGTATGTGTATCTGGTAAGGTTCTATTAGCTCAGTGCTAGCCATGTGATCTTTGGTTTGTCTTTGTATCACTGAAGATAATATTTGTTCTAACAAGTGGTCCATTTTTGTCTAAACTAAGGTGTTCTCTTAAATTGGGAGAGTTCAGATCTATAAAGCATTTATACCCCCAACCAATCCCAAAATATTATTGAACACATTTAAATAGTTGAAGTGTTTTTGAATTACGGCTGAAACGTTTCCTTGAGTAACCTTGAATACAAAAAATCATCGAGGCAAATTTTTTGTTTAGTATATTTCACTACACATAGAGCATTGTGATTCCCCACGGACCATTATTACTGTCGTACCACCTGCTTAACTCTGGAACGCTGTGGACAGGGAAACACATGAAAAAAATTGAGGAACGGGGAGAAAACAGTGAAGGGCGTGGAGAAGGCTCATAGGGAAGCCCGTTTCCGCCACATAAAAAAAAAAAGTTTGCACCAATTCCGACTTTTTTTCTCGCAATTCTGTTTAGTACTCGCAATTCCGTCTTTATTTCTCGTAATTCTGACATAATTTCTCGCAATTCCAACTTTTATCTTGCAATTCCGACTTTTGTACAGCTTCAAACTTGAGGCCCACAGCATGGTTACAGGTGGATGCACTAGAAATGGATGTTTACGAGTAATAAAGTAATTGCGAGGGGAAAAAAAAGTCAGAATTACGAGAAATAAAGTCGGAATTGTAAGGGAAAAAGTCAGAATTACGAGATAAAAAGTCAGAATTGTAAGGGAAAAAGTCAGAATTACGAGATAAAAAGTCAGAATTGTGAGAAATAAAGTCGAAATTGTATGGAAAAAAAGTCAGAATTACGGGATAAAAAGTTAGAATTGCGAGAAATAAAATCAGATTTGTAAGGGAAAAAAAATCATAATTGCGAAGAAAAAAATGCCAGAATTACGAGAAATAAAGGCGTAATTGCGAGGGGAAAAATAGGCAGAATTTTTTTTTTACATGGTGAAAACGGGCTTCCACAGGATTCAGGCCAAAGAAAACGACAAAGTTTCCAAAGTTTGGGATCATTTCAAACTAAAGCATAAAGAAAACAGTACAGTGTGTTTACTTTTTATTTTTATTTATTTTTTTTTTTTAGAGTAAAATGTATTTTTATATTTTTATTTATGATTGTATTTATTTATATATTTGCATTTTGATGTAATATGCCAATTAAATGCACTAAATGGGTTTAGTTTCCACGGATATTCTTGTATGCAGTTTCTGCACTAAAAACGTAGCATTTCTAAGAAGAAAACAAACGACTTGTTTATTAAAGAGAGCCGTCTTAGTTTCTCTTTTCTATTTAGTGTTGCTCTTTATTAAAGAAAACTACGTCTTATCCGATTATTCGATTAATCATTGGAATAATCAGTTTAATATTCCATTACTAAAATAATGGATAACTGCAGCTCTAATTTGAATGCAGCATTCTAAGGCTGTTGATCGTAACAGGGTTCGGGCGGAGCTAGAAGAGGCCAAGCAGAAGACGAAGGAGGAAGATGATGTGAGTGTATTGGAGCTCATGGCATTATTAATATTTTTATTAAAAATGTATTAAAGATCAATTTGGTTTTAACCACTGAGATTTTGTGATTTGTGGCTGCAGAGTGACGTTCCCACAGCCCAGCGCAAACGATTCACACGGGTAGAGATGGCCCGAGTGCTAATGGAGAGGAACCAGTACAAGGAGAGACTGATGGAGCTGCAGGAAGCTGTAAGATGGACGGAGATGATCCGGTGAGTAGTGAGTTTGTACTGATTATCTTCTCAGACCTTCAGAGAAGATGCACTGTTTACCTTGAAAGCTACAGAGCTTTTCTATGCAGTTGTGTTTCCAGCTTTGTGGCAGCAGTTTGGATAAGAAGCACACATGGGTGTGGTGATCAGGTGTCCACATAAAAAGCAAATAATCCTTAACTGGTTTTACATGCTGGAAATCTATTACCATAATTTAACCTGTACTTATGTGAACTAACGCTCATTTATTATGGATTTCCAGTTATCTGTATTGTATTTCGTCTCACTGTTACATGATTTTAATGATTTCAACTACTCTAAGGTCCGCATTTTAAATGAAACAGAGTTTGTTTTTAAACCTACTGGAACATCCAATACACAATAATCTAACCTAAACGAGGCAAGAGACTGGAGTTAAAAGTTCAAGATTTAATTTCAAACTTTGTCATTCCGCCACATGCAAACACATACAAAGGAACGAAATGTTGTACCTCACAGGACCAGACCAAAAAAAAAAATGTGTGGAAATTAACAGACAAAACAGTATATAAACATGTAACCTTTAAAAATCTGAAAATATAACCATTATAAATCTACATATAAATACAAAATGTATAGCCTATACAAACAAACCTATGTAAATCGACACATACATATATATTAGCGTATATATAAATATATATAAATATATAAAAATTATATATATATATATATATATATATATATATATATATATATATATATATATATATATATATATATATATATATATATATATATATATATATATATATATATATATGTATGTATGTATATTTATATATCTATATATATAATTTTTTATATATTTGAACATATTTGAACATTTGAACAAGTATTTGAACACCCTGCTATTTTGCAAGTTCTCCCACTTAGAAATCATGGAGGGGTCTGAAATTGTCATCGTAGGTGCATGTCCACTGTGAGAGACATAATCTAAAAAAAAATCCAGAAATCACAATGTATGATTTTTTAACTATTTATTTGTATGATACAGCTGCAAATAAGTATTTGAACACCTGAGAAAGTCAATGTTAATATTTGGTACAGTAGCCTTTGTTTGCAATTACAGAGGTCAAACGTTTCCTGTAGTTTTTCACCAGGTTTGCACACACTGCAGGAGGGATTTTGGCCCACTCCTCCACACAGATCTTCTCTAGATCAGTCAGGTTTCTGGCCTGTCGCTGAGAAACACGGAGTTTGAGCTCCCTCCAAAGATTCTCTATTGGGTTTAGGTCTGGAGACTGGCTAGGCCATGCCAGAACCTTGATATGCTTCTTACAGAGCCACTCCTTGGTTATCCTGGCTGTGTGCTTCGGGTCATTGTCATGTTGGAAGACCCAGCCTCGACCCATCTTCAATGCTCTAACTGAGGGAAGGAGGTTGTTCCCCAAAATCTCGCAATACATGGCCCCGGTCATCCTCTCCTTAATACAGTGCAGTCGCCTGTCCCATGTGCAGAAAAACACCCCAAAGATGATGCTACCACCCCATGCTTCACAGTAGGGATGGTGTTCTTGGATGGTACTCATCATTCTTCTTCCTCCAAACACGTTTAGTGGAATTATGACCCAAAAGTTCTATTTTGGTCTCATCTGACCACATGACTTTCTCCCATGACTCCTCTGGATCATCCAAATGGTCATTGGCAAACTTAAGACGTGCCTGGACATGTGCTGGTTTAAGCAGGGGAACCTTCCGTGCCATGCATGATTTCAAACCATGACGCCTTAGTGTATTACCAACAGTAACCTTGGAAACGGTGGTCCCAGCTCTTTTCAGGTCATTGACCAGCTCCTCCGTGTAGTTCTGGGCTGATTTCTCACCTTCCTTAGGATCATTGAGACCCCACGAGGTGAGATCTTGCATGGAGCCCCAGTCCGAGGGAGATTGACAGTCATGTTTAGCTTCTTCCATTTTCTAATGATTGCTCCAACAGTGGACCTTTTTCACCAAGCTGCTTGGCAATTTCCCGTAGCCCTTTCCAGCCTTGTGGAGGTGTACAATTTTGTCTCTAGTGTCTTTGGACAGCTCTTTGGTCTTAGCCATGTTAGTAGTTGGATTCTTACTGATTGTATGGGGTGGACAGGTGTCTTTATGCAGCTAACGACCTCAAACAGGTGCATCTAATTTAGGATAATAAATGTAGTGGAGGTGGACATTTTAAAGGCAGACTAACAGGTCTTTGAGGGTCAGAATTCTAGCTGATAGACAGGTGTTCAAATACTTATTTGCAGCTGTATCATACAAATAAATAGTTAAAAATCATATATTGTGATTTCTGGATTTTTTTTTTAGATTATGTCTCTCACAGTGGACATGCACCTCGATGACAATTTCAGACCCTCCATGATTTCTAAGTGGGAGAACTTGCAAAATAGCTGGGTGTTAAAATACTTATTTTCCTCACTGTGTATATATATATATATATATATATATATATATATATATATATATATATATATATATATATAACAATTTATATAAACATAAACCTTTAAAATCTATATAACAATTTATATAAACATAAACCTATATAAATCTACATAAAACACATTACCTATATAAACACCACTTGTACAAATCAACATCATAACATAAACATAACCTCTATCTATCTATCTATCTATCTATCTATCTATCTATCTATCTATCTATCTATCTATCTATCTATCTATCTATCTATCTCTCTCTCTCTCTCTCTCTCTCTCTCTCTCTCTCTCTCTCTCATAACCTATAAAAACATAAACCTATTTTAAATTAATAAATGCGTCTAGAACAGAACCTATGTAAACATAAACCTATATAAATTAACATATATAAATATAAACCTATATAAATCCAAGTTGCAAGATTGTTTAGTCTCCACCTGAAACTTTTATCTAATTTTTTCTTAATTGTTATTATTAAGCTTGAAAACATACACAACAATGCCAGGAGAATATAAAATAAACTATAGTGAGCGCAGTGTCACTGTGGCTGCTCACTCCATACTGAAAATAAGATTTGTTGAGTTTATGCATAAAAACACTAAAGAAACATTAGCGCTATGGATTCTTTAGCGTTTAATGTCTAGCTTCAAGAATTAAAAGTAGAAAATCCTGACAATTCCACATATCAATAGATGGAAGGAGTGAAGACATTTATTATAGTATGCTGAAATAAGTAGAAAAGTTCAGTAGAACATATCTTTAACAAACTAAATATTACATGTAAAACACACACACACACACACACACACACACACACACACACACACACACACACACACACACACACATACACATCTCTATTACCCGAATAGGTTCCAATAAAAATTTTATTTTTAAATTCAATTTGATTTAATTAATTATATTTGTGACAATTTAATTGATTACTCAATTTAACGAATGTAATAAAAAAAAGCGCATTGTATAAATTTGATTTATTTTAATTTTCTGAAAATATTATAAAATATTATTTAGATATTATTTACCCAAGCAGGCATTTCTTTGTTTTACAAATGTAAACTGTTTAAATGTTGATCATCACAAATGTTAATAATAAACTGCGTTAATAAAAGAAAGACAAGATACTTTTGGTGGATAAAACATCACCTATATAATTCTACATATATATAATATTAACATAACCTATGGAAATCTACATATACAGCCTAAATAGACCTACAATTTGCTAGTAGATTGAAGGAAGTATTCTGACTATGCATATACCTTATATAAATACTTTACACAGGACAGAGACATTCAGGGAAAGAGCAGTACAAACAGGGACCAAACACCAAGAGTTACTCTATAATCAAAACTCACTTCTAGCTAATACACGTATCCTTAATAGACGTACTTTTGTTTTCTCCGAATGTCTCTTTCTCACACATTGCTTTATTAAGCCGGTGTTTCTCACCTGGCTTTAGCTGAAACATACAGGAAAATACAACATACAAGGGAAAACATTAGGCCAATAATTTTTTTTTGTGTGTGTGTGCATTGAAAACATAACATTTATAAACTGATAACTATCGATTATTAGTTTGTTATGGTGAAGTAAGCTTCTGTATGCAATGTTTTATTTTTTAATTTGAGATTTCTTCCTCATGCAGGGCCTCCAGAGAGAACCCAACCCTGACTGAGAAGAAAAAATCCAGCATCTGGCAATTGTAAGCTTTACATCCATATTGGAAAGTCATAGGCCCTGTTTTTTTTTTTTGTTTTGTTTTGTTTTTGGCGTCCATTCATTTTCTCCCCTTTTCCTCTTTCATGTTTTTTTTTTGTTTTTTTCCCCCCCATACAGGATGTAGGTAAAAAATGAAAAGCAATGCTAGTAAATCTACTGTTGCAGTTGGTTTGGCTTTTAAACACAAAACTCTTTGCTCTTGGATTTGGGAATGGTTTTTCTTTAAACCATTGAGGTTTAAGCTCAACTTGAAAGTAAATTAGAACGAAAAATCGCAAGTCTGCTGCAGTGCAACTTCCACGTTTTCATTGCACGGGTTTATTGTTTACTTTTTTTCAAAACGTGGATTCAGCTCTGTGCTCACTTGGCCATTCCCAAGTCTCGGTCTTGGGGTTTACGTGAATTTTCTGGCTGTGGTGTGATTAGATTTTTTGGGATAAATGATTGTGGTTTTGCATACTCAGAATTTCTTTATTCTCCTGTGTGTCCCTTTTATGTGCCCTTTCATCCTACCTTTTGTTGTCCTGCGTGTCTGTAGAAGGTTTGTGTTTGGGTGAGAGAGAGAGAGAGAGAGAGAGAGAGAGAGCTTGTGTAGACTGCAGGCTTTTTTTAGATCATAACATGGTGCCGCATTTCAGATTTCTTTATGCAGGTTTATTTATTTATTTATTTTAGGTATTTTGAATATAAACAGCAACTAATAATTGATTAGCCAAGCAAGTGTACATGAAATGATTAATAGAAAGTGTGTGTATGAGTCAGCTAATCCTAGTATGAGTGTGTCCAGTGTATTTTGTTAGTTCTCTAACATTCATCTTAACATGGTGGATCACATGAGCATCTCGATCTCAGTCTCGGTTTGATCGCGAGTCATTGCTAAGCAGGGTGGGGGCATGTTTGGGAATCAACCCGTCAACCTCCCCCTAACGGTTCACCGATGACATCTAACACCTCTGCTGCTACTGCTTGCATCTGCATATCAGTCCTTGTCTCTTTGTCTTTCTCTATATCCCCCTCCTCTCTCTTTCTTCTCCTCTCTATGTTTTTTCCTCCCCATCCCCAGTTTCAGCAGGCTCTTCAGTTCGTCGTCCAGCGGTGCCGCCAAAAAGCCGGAGGCTCCTGTTAACGTTAAGTACAACGCCCCCACCTCGCACATTGTCCCCTCGGTTAAGAAGAGGAGCAGCACCCTTGCTCAGCTACCCAGCGACAAGTCAAAGGCGTTTGACTTCCTCAATGACGAGTGAGTAGGGTTGCAAAATTCCAGGAATTTTCAAGACTGGAAACTTTCCATTAGAGTTAGAGGGAATTACACCGGGATTTTACAAGATCGCAGGTTAGCCTGTAACAGGGAACTTAAATGTAGCTGGAAATGCTGGTTGGTTGGTTGAAATCAGATTTAATGCAATTTCAGTTGAATTTCTACCCTGCACATTCATCACATGATTAATGATTAACACCAAATAATGCAAAAAATCTTGGGGAGTATTCAGGTAAATTACACAAGTATTGCATACATTTATGTTTAAAACTTCCTTTTGCAAAGGAATTATGCTAACAATTAAGTCAAAATGTCATAAAAAAAATCTGTATTAGTTTGTATAAATTCCTGGTAACTTGGAATATTAAAAAAAATTCCCCGGATTTTTTCCCATTGAAAGTTTCCGGAAATGTACGATACATCTTCCACCCCTTTGCCACCCTGTGAGTGAGCGATCTGTTTTTGAAGCTAGATTTAAGACGCACACGTGTTTGTGATTGCAGTCCGGAGGTGGAAAACATCGTGTCACGTAGGGAGCAGAAGAGAGCGCAGTACCAGCAGGTGAAAGCCCATGTCCAGAAAGAAGATAGCAGGATACAGGCTTATGGCTGGAGTTTGCCTCAGAAATATAAGGTATGTTTTTAAACTCTGGTAAAATACCTGAAGTCGATCATTTTTTTTAATGACTGTCATTTTCATGCTACAAAAGATTTATACACTGCTATTGCATTGGGTTGAAAGCATGGTCATCAGTGGTGAACAGTAAGGAAGTGAATGTAATTCGTTACTGTATTTGAGTAGCTTTTTCACGTATCTACTTCACTGAAGTGTTTCCATTTGGCGAGACTTTTACTTAAACTTCACTACGTTTCAAAGTCAAATATCGTACTTTTTACTCGTCCTCCTTTTTATTTAGGATCGGATAAAAATGTAACTGGTTAAACATGTAGCAAGCGACCAATCAGGGTCGAGCGCGTGCTCTGTTTAATATTTGTTTTGATTGGTGCTTGGTGACATCTACTTATCACCAACATACAGTTTAGTATTTGCTGAATTCAGTATATGCATTCAGTTTGCTGAATTTAGATTCTCTCTTTCTCTCCCACACAAAAGGTTTCCAATGGTGCACAGGGAGACACTAAGACGAAGAATTTACCAGTGCCTGTGTACCTCAGACCTTTGGATGAGAAAGATGCTTCCATGAAGGTAAGAAGCGTTGTTTTATTTTCGTATTCTTCGGTGTTGATGGCAAACCAGAAACTGCTGCTTGTCGTTTTGCATCCTTGAATGATGTCATCACGTGGCCGACGTTTGCCCAGCCTTTAGGCAAATCACTGACGCCACGTGTTATTTGTTCTAACACGCAAGACCGCACGCTGCACGGAGAGCGCTATATTATAGACATTATTTATCGTTTTTATTAATGATAATATATATCAATGGGTTATATAATATAATATATATATAATATTCTGGTTTACCATTAACACTGAAGAATATGGAGATAAAACATTGTGTTTTTTTTTTTTTTTTTTTTAAATCAAGTATGCATTTTAAAACAGTTGATTTAAGTTAGTTTTTGGTAAAATACAATATCAGTCGATCTCTGATCTTAGATATGTTTTGTTTGCTAAGTAAATCTCTCTCTCTCTTTTTTTTTTTTCTTTTTTCTTAGAAGCATTTGTAAACTGCAGTTTAATACCTTGAAATTTGCAACATCTTTTCACATCTTGTCTTTTTGCACCAAATTATAGGGAGTAGTATTGATAACAGTATCGATAAGTACCGATATCAATACAACGTATACGATACCCATTTCTAGAGAAATCTCAAAAATGCGACCTAATCCTGACTGGCTGACTCTAAACATCCCTGTGTGTGTAGCTGTGGTGTGCTGCAGGGGTGAACCTGTCAGGGGGAAAGACCCGTGACGGAGGTTCTATTGTCGGCGCGAGTGTGTTTTATAGAGATGTCTCTTCAGTGGAGAGCGGCAGCCTGAGCCCCCGACTTGCAAGAGGCTCTCAGAGCAGTTTAGACAAACTGGAGCAGGAGCTCAAGGTAGCAGTCAGGACACTTTTGATTTTTTTTAATAGAATTGGTTATAAACGTTTTTCCGATATTCCGGATTGACATTGTGTCCTGGTGTGTTTATCAGGAGCAAGAGAAAGAGCTGAGGCAGCAAGATGACTTCTCCAGTCTGGTATGGATCTGCACTAGTACTAACACCACCTCCAAGGTCATAGTGATTGATGCCAACCAGCCTGGAAAAATCCTGGAGAACTTCTTTGTCTGTAACTCTCACTTGCTTTGCATTACCAGTGTCCCAGGTGTGAAGAAAAGGCCCTTTTTATTTATTTATTTATTTTTTAACCATAGAGTGCCTATAACTGATTTTTGTTCTGTACTGCTGAATGGTTGTGCTGCAGGTGCCCGGGAGACTGATTACCCTGCTGGTGAAGAAGTACCTGCAAACAGCAATGCAGGTGGGGGTGAGGGGGCACTACAGACTGGCACTGCAGCAAACAGCAGCTCTGCCGGCTCTGAGCACGGTCTGGATGGTATCATTGTGGTTGGCTGTTCTGTCGAAGGAGCTGTTGCGGTTCCCCAAACTGCAGGCACAGACTCGATCGATGGTACAGGATCTCAAACATCTGATGTTATAGTGCTATTTATTTGATTTTTTTGGGAAATCTTCACAAGGTTCTAGGGGTGTGACGGTACCTGTAGACTTACCAAACCGTTTCGGTACAGGGCTTTCGGAACGCAATCCTTTATTATGTGCAGAACATTGATCGCACTGTCACTGTTTTTATTGTTGTTATTATTATTATTATTATTATTATTATTATTATTATTATATACTGCTTTTAGATTGAATGTTTGTTCGCACCGATTTAATTAAATGTCCCGAAGTTAGCAAACAGTTTACACAATAACACTTCTTTAACTGGACCATTGACAGATAACGAGGACTAAACATTTTTTGCTCGCCGTGCTGATGTTTCGCTTCATCTCTGACGTGGGGGACACACTTTTTTCCTGCTGCCGTTTGACCCTGAACTCTCTGCCATTTTTTTTTTTTAATAAAAAATATAACAAGCGATTATATGTTTTGCATTCCCCCCAACAACTGTGCTTCTTCCACTCTTTCCCCCATTACAGGCGATGTGTTAGAGCAGGTCGGAGTGGCTGCACCTGAAGAAGCTATGGAGGCCACGGAGAGCAGCAACACCACGCCTGCAGAGGACGGCCAGTCTGGGATCTACACTGAACATGTGTTTACGGACCCTCTGGGAGTTCAAAACAATAGGGACACACTGTCCTCTTACACACAGAGGTGCTGCTCACAGACACTGTCAAAAGCTGTCCACATGCATACCAATAAAACTTCCACTGTCACGTATTAAATCTAGGGCTTTTGTTTTCTTGCTGAATAATGCTTTAGGGAATGCGATCTTGTGAAGGACGGCGTGAGTTCAATGCCGGACGAGCAAGACCTGATGAGGGAGGAGGCGAACAAAATGAGCAGCGTCTTGCCCACTATGTGGCTCGGGGCTCAGAATGGCTGGTGAGTTTGCTCATAGATCTGTCATTCATTGTCATCTCATGTTTCCACAAGAGCTGCAGTTTTGGGTCAGAACATCTCCAAAACTGCAGTTCTTGTGGGATGTTCTCGGTCTGCAGTGGTCAGTATCTATCAAAAGTGGTCTAAGGAAGGAACAGTGGTGAACCGGCGACAGGGTCATGGGCGGCCGAGTCACGTTGATGCATGTGTAAAGCGAAGGCTGGACCGTGTGGTCCGATCCAACAGACGAGCTCCTGTAGCTCAAACTGTTTAAGAAGTTAATGCTGTTGATGCTCGATGGATCAGGACTGTTTTGGCAGCAAAAGGGGACAACACAATATTAGTCAGGTGGCCATAATGTCATGCCTGATCGGTGTATAGACAAGTAACCTGCACCTTTTGTTTTGTGCTTATCTGTTGCAGTATCTATGTCCACTCGTCTGTCGCACAGTGGAAGAAATGTCTGCACTCCATAAAGCTGAAGGATTCTATTTTGGGGATTGTGTATGTAGAGATTGACTTATCACACAGTAGTTTAGTTTCACTTCACAGTAATCAAATGGAATCCCTCATTCTGTCTTTCTCTGTGTAGACACGTGAAAGGAAGGGTTTTAGTGGCCTTGGCTGATGGCACTCTAGCAATATTTCACAGAGGAGTAGGTGAGGGTTTATTGACAAAGTCTAAATATTAACGAATTAGCTATTTCATTTTTTAACCATATCCTGTTGTGGTGTTTCTCCATGTAGACGGTCAGTGGGATCTGACGAACTACCACCTGCTGGACCTGGGTCGGCCGCATCACTCCATCCGCTGCATGACGGTGGTGCATGATAAAGTGTGGTGTGGGTACAGGAACAAGATCTACGTGATCCAGCCCAAAGCTATGAAAATAGAGGCAAGACAAACTTGTTGTTATGTAGATGTAGAGATACGTAAAAAAAGCTACTTAAGTACAGTAACGAATGACATTTACTTTGTTACTCTCCACCACTGTATAGACTATAAGATAAATAAAAAAATAGCTTTTTGGCTCAACACACTAAAGATTTGTTACTTATTTGCTGCAAATGAACTGGATTTCTGTTCTAATGATGTTTGTATGTATTTTTTATGGACATAAGAAGTAGATTTAGTTTGTACATACGTTTAATTATATTCGAGCAGGACTATTTAAAAAGAATTGTCATACACGTATTGATGATAACCTGATAATCTATGTGTCGTTATTGATTCTGCTTAAACGACCATATAAATATCAGGAAAGTTATGCAGGTGTTTCATTCACTATATTATTTACCCACGTTAGAAGTCCTTTGATGCCCACCCTCGGAAGGAGAGCCAAGTGCGGCAACTAGCCTGGGAAGGAGACGGCATCTGGGTGTCTATCCGTTTAGATTCCACGCTTCGACTGTTCCATGCACACACTTACCAACATCTGCAGGACGTCGACATCGAGCCATACGTCAGCAAGATGCTGGGTGAGCAAGTGTATATATATACACACACATACACACTATATTGCCAAAAGTATTGGGTCACCTGGTCATATGTATGGATGTGATTTTTGAGTATTGCATTCCACATTAAGTCTCAATTTGCTCTTCTAATTCCCTCCACTCTTCTGAAAAGATGTTCCACCAGATTTTGGAGTGTGCTTATGGATATTTGTGTTTATCAGCCACAAGGGTATTATGAAAGGCAGGTACTGATGTAGGTGAAGAGACCTGGGGGTGCAGTCAGCGTTCCTATTCATCCCAAAGGTGTTCAGTAGGGATGAGATCAGAGCTCTATAGCAGACCACTCAAGATCTTCCACTCCAAAGCATGTAAAGCATATCTTCAAGGAGCTCACTTTGTGCACAGGGGCATTGCCATGCTGGAACAGGTTTGTTATTATAGCGAATCTAAAGACGTCCTGTACAATTGTGTGCCTCCAGCTTTGTGATAACAGGAAAGGTCAGGTGTCCCAATACTTTTGGAAATATAGTGATATAAAATGATCCCTTTGGTGCTGACATTAGCCTTTTGGTTATTTTTGTCTCAGGTACTGGTAAACTCGGCTTTTCCTTTGTGAGGATCACTGCTCTGATGGTCTCGTGTAACCGCCTGTGGGTGGGGACGGGAAACGGCGTCATCATCTCCATTCCCCTCACAGAGAGTACGTGATTAAAAGTCTTTTCCTGACTGTCGTAAGATCATTAGCTGATGTTAATATGGCGATGTAAATTTAATTTTTTTTCACGTTAAAGTATACTGAATTTACAGTGTAATTAGGCGTAATAAATTTTGTTTTCCAACAAAGCGAATAAAGTCACCCAGGGAACCCAGTCTAACCGGCCGGGCAGCGTGATCCGTGTCTACGGCGACGAAAACAGCGATAAAGTGACGGCGGGTACTTTTGTCCCGTTCTGCTCCATGGCCCATGCGCAGCTCTGTTTCCATGGCCACCGAGATGCTGTCAAGTTCTTCACTGCTGTTCCAGGTACGGCTCATTCGTACCCTTTATCCTTTCTGTCCAACATTCAGCCGCTAGGATTGCGAAAGACCAGGTCAGGTGGTATGGAACCTCTTCATTTGACACAACATTTAAGTGTCTACACTTCCACTTCACTCCTCTGATTCTGGTCTAGTTGTTCCTCAAGCCCGTTTACATTCTACGGTCGATCGGGATTTTTCCTCCCATGCACCAAAACTGTAGAACTCTCCTCGTTGAGATTAAACAGGCCGAACTTTATAGTGTTTTTAAATCTGCCCTTTCAGGATAGCTTCTGAGAAATCTTTTTATTATTTTGTAAAGTATTCTGTGATGTTTATTTACTTATTTTATTGTATTATTATTTTATTAGTAGTAGTAGTATTAAAATTTTAAAGCACTTTGAGATGTATAAAGTAAATTATTATTATATTATTATAGTTTCTTGTTTTAACATGTTTTCCATGCTGGTCACTGTCAAGACACCATTGAATAGTCCAGCTCTGGACATGGATTTCCTTCTGTTGTTTGTTCATATATTGACGCGCTTTGCCTTCTGTTCGCCATGTGTATTTTGTTTTCGCCGTATCGTAGGCCATGTCGTCCCAGCTGCTGGAGCAGGAGGCGAGGCAGGCACTGACAAGCCGGCAGCAGACTCGCCCACGCCAGAGTTCTCCAAGTCAGTGCTGGTTATGAGCGGTGGAGAAGGCTACATTGACTTCAGAATGGGTCAGTGTTACTACACTCGGACGTTATACGCTGTGTGTATGTATGTGTGTGTGTGTGTGTGTGTGTGTGTATATATATATATATATATATATATATATATATATATATACACACACACCGATCAGGCATAACATTATGACCATCTGCCTAATATTGTGTTGGTCAGTGTTCTTCACTTCTCTGGTCATAAATTGTATTTATTAATTTCTTATTGTATGTCTGTCATTTCAGGCGATGAAGGAGGTGAGGGTGAGGACCTGAACGAACCCACTCTGAAACTGCAGCCCTTCCTGGCGAAAGCCGAGCGCAGTCACCTAATAGTGTGGCAGGTCATGATCCACGAAGACTGAGCTTAAAAGGCTTTACACTCGGGCAGCCAATCGGCAGCGGACATTTAAAAAGCAGATTGACCTTTTTGTGTCTGTTCTTTTTCGCTTGAAGGGACACTGTTATTGCGTCCAGCTATCAGGAATTAGTCTTTTGCACATACACTGTTGTGGCAATAGGAGTCACGATCCTGCAAACCCACAAACACACACACACACCTAAACAAATGGATCCATTAATCCATACAAAGCTGTGACAGCGGCCCGGGTGCGATCAGTCTGGACAATCCGACGGGGGAAGTTCGTCCATTTGAAAAGTTCTATTCTAGCCAGGTTTGCTTTCTTTCATGTCCCCCCCAGAGTTCACAAAACAGCTCCCATCTGTCACAGCGAAATCAAGATATCCGTCAGCACAGTGCTCAAGTCGATGATTATTAATCAGAATACCGCGTTCTGTGTAAATAGCTGGTGTGAAGTGGCTGGAGGGCGAAACGATCGCACAGCCAAACGAACCCTTCTTATGAAATCGCTGCTCCTGGGCTAAGTCACGGCTTGCAGAAAGCTTGCATGCCCCAGTGCCTGCTCTTGTCTTTAGGCTGCTGTTGCTGTGCTCTAAATCGACCCGCAATTCTTCAACTTCTTCCCAGATCGAGTCGAGCGTTTTTTCTCAAAACAGCGTCTTTGTCTGTCGTACTTTTACACATACACTGTTCCTGTGATCACAGAAAGAGTTGAACGAATGACAGAGTATCTATTTATATATTCACGTTCGGTTTACCAAAGGAATTCAGATCATTTGTAGTAGTTTTGTATAAGGGCGCGGTCAGATCACGTCCAGCTGTAAATAGGAAGTCGTAGTCGTCTAAAAGGAAACCCGTTATGCAATATTGTTAGGATCATGATCTGGTCATAGGCACAGTGGGGGATTTTTATTTCCACTGCTTGGTTTCCTTAATAGAGCATCTCTCTCTCTCTCTCTCTCTCTCTCTCTCTCTCTCTCTCTCTCTCGTAGATTTAAATGCCTATTTTTATGACACTTTTGTACCTTTTTTGTCTTTTAGCCTCTAACCACAGGCCTCTGTAATGCGTTAAAAGAATTGGCTAACATGTTCTGCTGCTGTTATGCTAGTGTTCGGGGTGTACTGGAGGGCTTCGTCTGCAGTCGCTCCTCTTCTCCACGAGACGTGACGCGACTTCACGTTGCAACTTTAGCCATCTCAGTATTTATTTCTACGAACGAGCCTTTGCAGAAACGAATGTAACTTTGTATGCTGAATATAAATTTTATCTGAAATATAAATACTGTACATGAAACAAATGAAGTTGGCGTGGATTCAAATTAGCATCGGGTATTCGATACCGTTACTCGAACGATAGGAATGATTAACCCTAAAATTGTACCTTCACTGAGCTATGCACTATTTTATAAACAGTGTGTTTTTGAGACTCGGCCGGCGTGTTTGTGTCGTGACGGCTGTTTCGAGAGTGTGTGCTGTGTATGAAGAGTTGTGTGAATGTTGTACTGTGATCCTCCACGCCACATTTTCCAGGTCAGGGTGTGTGAAGATGGGAGTGGCTGTAACTGTACCACTCGAAGCCCAAATGCGGGTTAGAGCGTCTGTAAAGGGTCGTATTCCCGCTCAAAGCATAGCCTTACACTCTTTTGCTATTAAACTGACATTTTCTGGAAATGTGTGTGTTACTTCCTTCTTCCTTCCCAATTTTGACCTATTTTACCTTAAGCGCAGTGTTGGACCGTAATAAAGTAATGCGTTACTGTACTTAAGTGGCTTTTTAATGTATCTGTACTTGTGTTTTTATTTGGCAAGACTTTTACTTGAACTTCACTACATTTCAAAGTCGAATATCTTCCTTTTTTACTCTGCATTTTAGCGGAATCAGTCGTTCCTTTTTATCTACGACTGGATAAAAAATTAACTGGGCAACCGCGCAGCAAGTGACCAATCAGTGTAGAGCGAGCGCTCTGTTTTGATTGGTGGCATTTACTTAATACATAATTTCAGCGTCAGTTCAACAGAACATTTTGAGAAGAAAAAATGATGGTGATGGTGAAAAAATGATGATGTGACTCGAACTCGCCACATCACCCATGGTCTTACTTGTGATGATTTTTTTTTTTAAGTAGTTGAAAAGAAGGTTTTGGGCTCATGATAATTGTAATCGATATCAATCAGTGTTTGACTCATATCATTTTATTAATAGATCAGTGTGCCGAGAGTAACATTGGAGTCTTTTCACATAAACTGAGTTGATTAATGAAAGAGTCTCGTGACAAAAATATTGTAGGAACATTATAGCCGTAATAAGCCATAGTACTTTGGATAATTGAATAAATTTGTAGGTGAAACGTTTTGTACTTAAATTCAAGTGAAAGTTTGAAGAAAGCATGTTTACTGGAGTAATATTTTACCGAGTGTATCTCTACTTTAACTCAAGTACATGCTTTGGTCTATTTGTCCACCAGTGACCTTAAGAAATTAATCAGTGCCTTCCTGAAAGTACGTTCCAGAATTCCAGAATCATCAGGGGGTAAGGAAGCACTTAAATCATCTGAATGTATTTATCAATCTTTTTTTTTTTTTTCTTTTGCGTCTGTGAACCTGCTGAACCTTATGTCATCAACCTATTCTCCCACTAGGGGGCAGTATTGTACCACAGCTTTACCCTGCCTTTGAGATGACTTTCAGATGAACAGAGTACTCTGGCTCAGCAAAAGGAACATGCTGTACATTTCCTGCTCTCCTTGGGCAATGAAGCTTCATATCAGCACTAATGCTCTGAGCAACCAGGTGATTTTTTTGTATAAATAGAAAAAAAAAAAACACATTTTCCCCCAAGAGTATGTCGATTGACTTTGAAGTAGAAGAAAGCATGAAATCATCCATGTAGGCCCATTTTTCTACACTTTCCAGTACAAACTATTCCATCAGTGGTCACAACTGGAAAAGCGATCAAACAATCTGGGAGGATTTTTAGGTGAAATGCGTGGAGTGTTCCTAGTACATGCAAAACTACAGTCCTTCTGCTTCCTCCTCCTCCTCCTCTCTCTGCCCCCTCACTTTCCCCTTCTACTGAACAGACTTTGCTGTTACGTAACCTAGTCAGCTGGGGTATCCATGAAGGATTCCCAGGGCAGAAGGATGGTGTTTTGCTCTCCTCACGTAGCCCGAGGGCCTGGACACTCCGACCAGCAGGGGCTTCGTATCTAGCAGTGAGGGAGCGGCGTGTATGTTTGGATACGTGTGAGGAAAAACTAAGAGGCGGCAGCTGTTTTATCCCGGGTGGCCTTATTATCGCTGTAATATCCTCGTTATGTTATTCATTACACTCTGTTTCGTTCATTTAAGTCGCACAATCTCTAAATGGATGCGAACGCGCTAATCGGGGTACATGGAAATAAAATAAGGGCCCTACAAAGCCTGGTCTTAATTAGCTTCAATCACAGCCGCATCATAGTCGTGCATACGAGACTTGCCAGTTACCCCTTGAATCTATTCCTTTCTATTTTCAAGGTCCTTTTAGCTGTTAATCAGACAAGATAAGACTAATAATAATTCCTCATGTTCCCATATGCAGATTTATCCAAGTTATGACAAATTTTCCCTTGAGTATTTAATTCAGTTGTGTCCACTATTTATGATTAGGTGTGTATATTTCACTTGCCAGAAATGCAGCTCACTCTTAAGATTAGATGATTGGAGGATTTGGAAGCTTTTGTCTCCCCCACATGCCCTGCATCTGCTCAGACTAACAATGTCAGAACACGTAAATGATCCCATAGTTGGGTTGCAGTTGCTCACAGGAAAATGAAAGTCAAATAAAATGACATTTTAATATATTTTGTATAGATGCTGTACAATCAATGAATCCAATCTTATTGAAATATACTGTAGTAGCAGTAAAAACACATGGCAGAAAAACTACAAGTTTCAAGACTACAATGATACAGCTAGACAGTTAATTGCACATAAATTGCCCAAGATATTAATATTTGGAGACTGGCCCTGTTTACAAGGAAGTACTTTATTTATCTACGTTTACACACTATCAACTTCAAAATAGTCTCCTTGTACAGCAATGCAGCGCTCCCAGCGTTCCTCCCACTTCTGGAATGTTTCCTGGAAGTCTTCTTTGTCGAAGAGTGTCGAGCACCTTCTGCGATTCGAGCCGGAGTTCCGCAATGGAGTCAAAACAGCGAGCTTCGAGCCGGATCTTCATCTGGTGAAAATCGTGTTGGTTTTTCCTGTCGAGAAACTCGCATGAAAGGAGAGCTCGATGATGGCACGTGGTCAGGGTTGCACAGCTTCCGATGTCCAAAGGACGATGACTTGTGAAGGTCGGTGTTCCCTGTGACTGTGCTGCCACCTGTTGGCGTGTTACAAAACTAGTTATGAAACCTTTTGATACCACCTCCTTTATAAGTGTGGCATAAAAATTATTCACTATATGAACTATATCGTCTATATGTATTTCGTGCACCAGCTGTGGAATGCCCTGAGCAAGGAGTTATATATCTACACACGGAAACGATCTCCAGTCTGAGCGTCTGTTTAATGTCTGCGTGGCCGGTGTGACTCAGTTCACTCTGACATCTACTCGAGCTGCAAATGAGGTGCTCTGATGGCCTTTATGTGACATGCCAGACCAGTTGTTTCAGCCTCTAATGGGATGTGAGCTTTCTGCTCTGATGTGTACAGGCTTCACTCATAAAGGTTATTTTTTCCATCTACATAGACAATCTCAGCCTGCCATGCTTGATCCAGTCGAGAAATTTGAAAGGCACACACAATCTTGTGCCCCAGACAGGTTTTTTTCGGCTCGTTCAAATTTAGGCACTGCTGCTGAAATTAGCCTGCTCCTAGCATGAGCGATACGGAGTGTCACATGGCGCATGTAGATGCCTTGTCTCTTATTAGCGGCACCATTTGGCTGACTTTGATTGATATGTTTCTGTGGCGGCGCTCACTTTGCTGCTAATAGCACCTTTTTATGGCTACACTTGTCATAACCATGAGATGCGTTCAAAAACAGCACTGCTGTGTACTATACTCTGTTCTGCTATGGAAGTCCTGATAGGGTGGTTTCTTCTTTTCATTGATATCCAAACAAACCAAAAGCTCAGGAGGCATTTACGATTGTAATTCGTGTATACCGGGTGGGGGATCTTCAGACCCCGTGCACATTCACGCTTTTATCTAATCAGCCGATCGTTTCGCGGCAGCACAACGCGTAAAACGGTATAGATACAGGGCAAGAGCTTCACTTCAGACATCTGATTGGGATAAAATTTGATTTCAAGGAACTTTTATACCAGAGAATCTCTAGGCTTTACACAGATTTGCGCAAAAAACAAATGAAAGCATTAAGTGGAAATAGGTTGATGCCTAGACTCATGGTACAAGCTCATAGGAAGGTTATAGCAACTCAAATTATTACTCTTTACATCTCTAAATGTGTAAAATGTAATTCTGCTTTTTTCTCGCAATTACGACTTTATTTTGGGCAATAACGACTTTTTTTTTTTTGTAACCTGTTTGATTTTCAAAGTGTAAAGATTTCTGGCACTACAAAGGAGGTGATGCTGCCTGATTGGCAAAAAAAAAAAAAAAAAAAAAAAGAAAAATTGCAAAGGGGAGGTAAAAAACAAACCAACAAAAAAAATGGGGCATTACGAGGGGAAGAAAAAATTCCAAAAAGTGGGCATTGAGAGGGGGAGATTATGTGAATTGTGGCAGAAACAGACTTCTATAGGGAGGGGTGTAAAGATATAATAAATTCAGAACTACAATTTCTAACTATGTATGGGTTTAAAGCCAATGGGAGACACCGTCCTGGTCCTTTCCTACTCATGTGACAGGATGAAGTTATATCTAGACCCCTCTGCCATCCTCAGTCTATCCCCTGTGGCTGTCCGTCATCATATGACCAATTCGGAGGCTGACTCAGCAGCTATTCCTCCACTCTCCTTCCTGGTAGCGTGTAAATGAAATGACACGTCACATGCTAGGCACAGCCTTACGTTCCTCTCATCTCATTATCCAGAAATAGCAAGGGCTGCTTTAACCTGAGGATCTACCCAGAAGCCTAAACCCAAGCAACGTCACTTGTTTTTTTTTTTTTCTTCCATGACCCAGTTCATGCCGTCCCGGCAGCGAACAATGCGGCTTGTTCTGCCCTTTTAAAAAACACAAAAGCTGTGATGCAACAGGAGAAGGATTTCGTTCGCTGTGATGAATGCATCCCCGGAGTCCTGCTTCATCTTGGGTTTCTGTAGATCAGGATATTATCAGGGCTTAGCTTCTGTATTCCTGGTTTATGCCAGGACCATGAGGAAGAACACAAGCACTATAGTGCGCCTCAGAAGCTTTGTACTCTTTATGAACACTTTGCAGTGGATTCACATTTTGGACGAGGCAGAAACACAACCTGGATAGTCCATGATGTGGCACAGTGCACACACCAGAGCTATTTGGAGTCCACCTACTGTACATGCATGTTTTTAGAAGGTGGTAGTGGAGGGGATGAAGAACTCAAATGAGACACACAGACAGAAAGTCAAACTCAGGACTGAGTAAAAGTACAAAATGATTTGCCTTCAAATGTACTTGGGTATCCAAAGTACTATGATATACGTTGCCTGTTCAAAAAAAGTCACCACATGGATTTAACTAAGCAAATAGGGAAGCATCTCCCATTAGATAATTACTGCATGGGTGATTATGCTTCAGCTGGCAACAAGTTATTTGACCCTAACCGATGCAGTGAATAGCTTCTCGTTTCTTAAACAACCATGTCGGAAGACACATCATGCGGTTGTGGAAAAGATGTTCATCTGTTTCAGGAGGGTCAAATTACTGACATACAACAGCCGTGTAGCCTTAAGAAAACCACGTATTAGTGCGGCTAATCGGGAAAAAAAATGGCCTCAATTTGCTAGGGAGCATAAAGATTGAATTCTGGAGCGATGGAAGAAGGTCATGTGGTCTGATGAGTCCAGATTTACCCTGTTCCAGAGTGATGAGCACATCAGGGTAAGAGGAGAGGTGGATGAACTGATGCACACGTCATGCCTAGTGCCTACTGTACAAACCTGTGGGGGCACTGCAATGATCCGGGGTTGCTGCGGTTGGTCAGGTCTCGGTTCAGCAACGTTATGTGCTCAAAGAATGGGGTCAGCTGAGTAGCGAAAAAGCTACTTAAGTGCTATAGCGAATGAAATATACTTTATTACTGTTCACCACTGTATACTGTACATTTATCCGCTGACACAGCGAACCACCCAAACCTGCATACACTAAACTAGTCCTTGAAGCTTGACCTTCAAAGTGTGGTAGTTGAAGGTCAAGCTTCAAGGACTAAACTAGTCCTTGAAGCTTGACCTTCAACTACCACACTTTGAATGCACTTCTTCACAGAGGAATTCTGATACACAGGTACCATCGTACTAAAAAGATTTCTTGCAGCACTTCTCCTTGAGTGGGTGGTTTAAATGGGGTTACGGTGAAAGAAACCTGAAGAAGACGACTGTGAGCACAAATGCTGTCTCTGTGCATGGGTGCGTATAACGCTCTGGCTTCTGTATCCATTTCTGGTGTCTTCATCGGTAGAATGATTTCTTTGCGTTTTTTTTTCATTTTTTATTAATGGTGACATCACCGCACAGGAAATTCCATCATCACCCAGCCAAGATATCTGCAACAGTAGTTAGCGAGGGTCTGGTATCCTGGATGGTTTCTTGTTTACTGTTCAGAAGCACTTCAAAGCGTAAGCAATGTCTAATGTCTTTATCAGATACAATTATTAACGACCTGGACAATTTGGATGACTGCTAAAAAAAAAAATGACCATGAATTAGTGAATACTGTATGCCAGGGATCCCCAAACTATGACCCGCCCCCACATTTAGAACGGCCCAGAGACATATTTTGATTTCATTTTAAATGTTTTATTTATATCATATCTGCATTTGATAATAAAGGTGAATTTCCCTTAGTTATTAATAGAGGTCAAAGCACCGATAGTTGATTGCTTTGTCTATCGACAAAAATCCATACAGCTGTCATTACGAGCGATGCCTCTAGGGGGCAAATTGATACCACATGCTGTTTCTTTATATATGTGAGACTGCACGCTGCACGGAGAGCGCTTTATTATACAGTACAGACCAAAAGTTTGGACACACCTTCTCATTCAAAGAGTCTTCTTTATTTTCATGACTATGAAAATTGTAGAGTCACACTGAAGGCATCAAGGTCTATTTGACCAAGAAGGAGAGTGATGGGGTGCTGCGCCAGATGACCTGGCCTCCACAGTCACCGGACCTGAACCCAATCGAGATGGTTTAGAGGTGAGCTGGACCGCAGAGTGAAGGCAAAAGGGCCAACAAGTGCCAAGCATCTCTCGGGGAACTCCTTCAAGACTGTTGGAAGACCATTTCAGGTGACTACCTCTTGAAGCTCATCAAGAGAATGCCAAGAGTGTGCAAAGCAGTAATCAAAGCAAAAGGTGGCTACTTTGAAGAACCTAGAATATGACATTTTTCAGTTGTTTCACACTTTTTTGTTATGTATACAATTCCATATATAATTCCACATGTGTTAATTCATAGTTTTGATGCCTTCAGTGTGAATCTACAATTTTCATAGTCATGAAAATAAAGAAAACTCTTTGAATGAGAAGGTGTGTCCAAACTTTTGGTCTGTACTGTATGTATTATTTAGAATTGATTAATTCTATCATTATATTTATGAATTAGTATATTCATTTTTATATTATTTAGCACATTTTCATTTTTCAGGGTTTTTTTCTGTAATAATTTCAGTAATATTTTACATAGTGTTGTTTTTGTTTTTGTTTTTATTCAAAATACAATTAAAAAACTATCGGTTGAATAATTGGTTATCTGCTGATACGATCCAACCTTGGTATTGGTAAAATCGGTCGCCCTCTAATCTTTATCGTAGCCAAATAATTTTTTTAGACAAACCAAACCAACCATATGCATAAGTGAGTAAATGTTTTGATTTTATTAGCAGTAAATAAAAAAAAAAAAATTAATTATGATAGTAATAATGCTCTTTTAATAGAAATGAAATGCTTCCATTAAAGAAAGGGATTATTATGTGGCCCTCACAAAAAAAAAGGTTTGGTCACCCGTGCATATCCTTTCTCAGGGCTTCATAAGGGAATCGAGAGCGACTTGACGAATCAGGTTTTGACTACGGCCTGTAGGGAGCACCGGCGCATTGTACAAGTAAACACACACACACACACACACACACACACACACACACACACACACACACAAACGATGCTCCCAAATTCATCTCCGTCCTACAGCTACTTGCTCAATTACTGCCTCGATGCTAATGCTGGACACGGTCCTGTTCTCCTACAGTGTGACCAGCTGGGGGGACCGAGGCATGGCATGTGTGAGGGAAAGCTGTGAGGTTTGGAGTCTTTCTGTTCAGCGGGAGATGCTACTGTTTTGCATGCACCGTGCTCTAAGGCGGGCATCCTTGCCAAGAGTAGACGTCGGCTTCTCGTGGCGAGTTTGCGCTCGGGGGTTCGCAGGATTTCTAAATGGGGTTGCTGTTCTAAATTCAGCACTCATGTACTTTTCCGTCCATCCGTAACCACCGAGAGACGCTCATTAAAAGTCACTCTGAAGCTGACAGTCTGGAAAATGTGATGGGATTAATCATCTATTAAATTGCATATGTGTGTCAAAGAAAGAAAGAAAGAAAGATAAAAACAGCGAGGAGAGACAATGCAGTCAATACACCATTGCTGACCTTCATTGATGTCAGAGTCTTCTTCATTTTACTGAAAATAAATGCTTAAGTCTTTGACTTTCTTACCATTTCAGGATTTTTACATTACTCTGGAACACTGATGTTCGACAGTGACTCAGCCGCCGTTTCCATCCCCTTTTCTTCATATCCACATCCTTTGTTTAAGCTTGTTATCAAAAATAGACGAAGGTCAAAGCCTAATGATTTGGGCTTGTTTTGAAAACTTATTCCAGGTAAAAGAAATCCTGAACTAACATGACTACCATTCCATACTTCAACTCACAATAATGTCTGGACTGCAGCTAATTGGAACCGACTTCACCGTACAACAAGACAATGAGCCGAAACGCATGTCCGAGCTCTGTAAGCGTTATTTAGAGAGCAAACAGTCGTCTGCAGTTTAATCTATCATGGAATTGCCTGTCCGGTTACCACACCTAAATCCTCATGAACTGCTCTGGGATGAAGTGGATCGCAAGGTCAGAAAGAAATCTCCAACTAGAGTGTGTGAAGCTGTTGTTCATGCTAAGGGAGGATTTTGCAATGAAAATAAAGTTTGTACATTTATAAATTTGGTCGAAATAAAAACTTTATAGCGTTAATTGACCTAATTTGCTACACAGAAACAGAAGGAACATGCACGTGTCTTTCAAAAACCAAGTTAGGTGTTTCCACACTTTCCAAAGTGTCTTCTCATGTTAAGCATTCAAATGTAGACAGTGGATGCAATGACGCATTTCCAACACGGCCCTCGTGGCTCTGGCAGCAAGTTCCTCAATACAGTGAGTCAGTCGCTTGTATAACTACTGTATAATCCTTATATTTGATATAAAGCATGTCGTTGCTCAGCTTTATATTTGTGTATGCATGACAAAGGACAGCGTTTGAAACCTTCTCCATATTTGCTAGAAGGCAATACATTGCAGGTTTTGCTTATCTGATGAATGACACTGGTGTTCGTCTTCAGGGGTTCTTGCGACACCGACTGGAGTTACACAACGCAAAAGAGTTCCTGTAATTAGGCCATTGCTTCTGATAATTCGAAAATGACGAGCTATTTTTCACACCTACTGTATATAGACGATATAAACAACGTATTTGGACACCCGACTTTTCATTCTTAAACTGTTAATACAATGTTGGAGGCACACAATTGTGTAGGATGTCGGATATGGTAGCATGAACTGTTCCCTTCACATGAACTAGGAGACCCAAACCCGTTCCAGCATGGCAATGCCACTGGGTATTTGAACACTAATGAATCTCCACATACACAATCTAGTGAAATATCTTTCCAGAGGAGTGGAGGTTATTATGAGAGTAAATGGAGCCTAAATGTGGAATGAGATGTTCAAAAAGCACAAACTTATGGTCAGGTGTCCATAAACTTGTCCATAAAGTGTAGTTACTAGTTAGTTCATTAGTGGGAAACATTTAAGGAAAATATTACAGAAAAAAGAATGAAGAATCTACAGTGTTTGTAGAAATACTCCATACAAAGAGAAAATTGTCTTCTATAATTTTTCCAATTTTATATAAAAAGTTTCAAAAAGTCTTTAAGTAACGGACTTTCTTGGACGAAAAAATAAACCGTGTTGAAATCTTACTCGAGGCTTGATCGAGAAGAAATTGCGATGGACTCATAACAGGAAACATGGATAGCACATCACACACACACACACACACACACACACACTGTTGCCACACAGCGAACGAAGCTTGGGAGAGATGACTCACTGAACACTTGGATAGAACTACATTTAATTTTGGATGTACTAGTAATGATACGGTTCTGAAAGCTATTTTTGAATGCGAGAAATATTCATATAAGTTGTATTACATTATCTGAGCCGATCCACTGCTTTTGCAATTTCACATGCCATGAATGTGTTGGAAATTTTCCATTGAATAATTAGGTTCGTGTCCAACTTCCAACTTCCAACTTGGACGGTGTAGTTAAAGTGGAGCGAGTTCAATAACGTATTGGAGGACAGTCAAAGCACTGGTGTTGTATAAAGAATGGAAAAATGGGATCAGGACAATGTTATGGTGGCTTCTTGCTCTTGCTTTCTTCGTGAATACCTTTTAAATCGGAAAAAAAAACATTGTGGATAAAACATTGATTTTATTCTCAACAAATAGCAACAATCTAAGACTAATGTTACAGGCAGAGACTCCTAAATGCATTGGCCAATACAGAGTCAGGTACTGATGTAGGGTGAGGGGGACTGGTGTGCAGTCAGCTTTCTAATTCATCCCCAAGGTGTTTAATAGGGTTTAGTGCTCTATAGAAGGCCACGCACCATTTTCCACTCCAACCCATGTAAGGCATATATTCATGGAGTTGGCTTTGTGCACAGAGGCTTTGTAATGCTGGAAGTTTGGGTCTCCTAGAAATTTTTTAAATGAATGGAAAATTTCATGCTGCCACATCCATAGACAACCTATCCTATCCTATCCTATCCTATCCTATCCTATCCTATCCTATCCTATCCTATCCTATCCAAAGTCAGGTGTCCCAATACCTTTTCTTTATAATGTATAAACAGTGCGTCCTTTCGTCGTTTTATTTACATTTATGGCATTTGGCTGACGCCATTATGCAGAGCGGTTTACTTTTATCCCAGCAATTAAGGGTTACTTAATGACCCATCAAACATCACTTAATTATATAAACTAACCAGGCATTACATTATGACCAGTGAGTGTAAACCTCGGATAATCTCTTCATCATGGCAGCTGTTAGTTATATGAGGCAGCAATTTAACATTTTGGGCAAACGTAAGGCCAAATTGTGATGTCTAGACCAGTGGTCCCCAGGCCAATTGGTACCGGGCCGCACAGAGAGAATACATAACTTACATTATTTCTGTTTTATTTATTATCTGATTTTGAACGATGTTTTATTTTAGAAAATGACCGGATTCTCTCCGCCACATCTGTCTATGACTTACTCTTGATGCATGTCATGATGCCTCGGTCACGTCTTACCTACATCCGCTACCTTCTTAAAGGGGCTCCGGTCGCTAACACATAATACATTACCTCTTAATTTAAACCCCTAAGCAAACAAAATAAAGAAAATACAACACAGTGGATTCACATTTATTATTATATTCAGAAAATACCAGTTTTTATGCTAGCCTTTTCATTTTATTTTGTTGTATTTATCCGCTACACCTTAAAGACCGGTCCTTGAAAATATCGTCTGACATTAAACCGATCCGTGGCGCAAAAAAGGTGGTCTGGACGACTGGGTCTGAGCCTCCAAATCTGCAGCTCTTATGTGGTGTTCCCGATCAGCAGTGGTCAGTATCTATTAAAAGTCATCCAAGGAAGGAAAAGTGGTGAACAGGGTCGTGGGCGGCCGAGGCTCATTGATGCACGTGGACAGCGAAGGCTGGTCCGTGTGGTCCGATCCAACAGATTGAAGAAGTTAATGCTGTTGATGTTCGATGGGTCAGAACTGTTTTGGCAGCAAAAGGGGGACCATCACAATATTAGCCAGGTGGTCATAATGGTTTGCCTAATCGGTGTATTTTGGGATCCCTGCCTTAATGTGCACTTTTTGAGATTTTTTTTTCCCCAGAAGGGTGACCCTTCAAAAAGAGGAAACAAACTCGAAAGGGAAAAAAAAAATCAACATTCTCTTGCTCTGTTACAAAAACTATTAAAAAGGGAAGGAACGTAGAAAAAAAAAAAAAAGTCCACTGTAGTCTATTTAATATTTTGTATATTATTGATGGATTTAAAAAAAAAAATGGTGTCGGTATCAGGAATCGATATCGATAGAGTGTCGGATCAAAAATTAAAAAAAGAAATAACTCGCCCAGCAGATTATCGGCTTTCCGAAATGAAACCAGGTCACGTCCTGTTTTCTGCCTTGTGTTTTGTAACATTGTTGTAGAGTCCATTAGAAGTCATTACAGACACCTGTTCCTCCTCCTGTGTTACAGATTTAGCTTACTAAGAAACAGATCATTAAATGTGTGTGGGTTTTTTAAAAGTGCAAGGTGCCCTTTTACATCTCAATCCTGTGCCCTTCACTGATAAGGCCTGCAAGCCTTATGCTTGGCAACTGACATCTGATCGATTGGCACAAAAACCTGTGCTGACATGGTGCGATTGTCCACTTCAGGTACGCATGAAGTTCGATTCCTCTGTGAGAACTTGTAACGGCGTAGTCAATTGTGCTATCGTTGATAGCCGAGTAGCCCAGTGGTAATCGATCTGACCTGCTAGAGTTCTCTTTGACCCAGTTCTGCACACTCCTGAGGAAAATTTTCATCTGTCCTTCTCAGAATGTTACATTTGAAGATACTTAGCTTGCAGTTCCTCCCAGTTTGATCCAGTTGCATGTCTGATTGACAACTGCTTTTTTACATGAATAGCGCCAGATTGCCAGGTGAGCAGCATGAGACATGTGAAGCTGCTAGGCAATAATGGTACCATGAAAGAGTCGCATGGTTTTGCAACGAGTTAAGCAGATGGTAGTTGTTTTTTTGTTTGTGCTGCACCAGGTTGCTTCCCTAAGTGGTTTTTATTCAGGATCGGTGCATTATGTGCTTTTATTTAGTCATTGTCTTTTTTTTTTTCCCCCTCTCCCCTTCCTGCCTGCATGCCCTGGAGTTAACCTCTTTCCATGCCTTTTAGGCTTCGATGCACTAGGGGGGTCATTTCAATGACAATGCTTAACTGACGGATGAGATTGACATGAGGTCTCCGTGAAGGAACATATGGCAGGATTACCAGGCAGGTGGAAGTTCTGCATTGTGTTCATTAAATGTGTTTTGTCACGGCGGGTTTGATGATAATGCACTGAAATTTTGGATTCATTTTTATACTATTTCTTTATATACTTTTCCTTTATATTCCTTTAATTTGAAAAGGCCGTAAAATAATCAATAAATGATTTGCGTGGTGTTGCACAGGGACCGTTCCTAACAAGTAAAGCTGATGTGGCGAATGCAACAAATTGGAAAAAGATCTTGTACGTTTATTTGGACCTCACTGATTAAATTGAGGGGTCGTGAATCTTTCTTTAAACAGATATACAGTACGTCTGTATCGTACAACGAAGAAAAAGGAAGATTACGAAAATAAAGTCGAAATATTTTGAGTATTAAGACAAAATTCTGAGAATAAAGTCGAAATTATAGAAATACATTTTAATCATTTTGGGATTAAACAATTACAATCGCAGAATTGCAAGAAACTTGAAGCCGTTTTTTTACTTTATTCTAAAAATATTCCGACTATATTTTCATAATGCTACAATTTTATTTTGTAATATTGACTTTATTCTCAATATATTGCAAATATATACTTGTAATTTTAACTTTTCAAGTAATTTCAACTTTATTCTCAAAATATTTAGATTTTTTGTTTTCCTGTAATTTGGACTTCATTCTCAAAATATTGCAAACTTATACTAGTAATTTCAATTTTATTCTCAAAATATTTTGATTTTTTCTCATAATTGTGACTTTATTCTCAAAATATTTTTAGCATATGTTCAAATTATTTTCATTTTGTTCTCGTAATTTTGACGTCATTCTCAAAATATTGCAAATCTATTCTCGTCTTTTCGACTTTATTTTTTAAAATATTTTTACTTTTTTTAAAAAATATATATTTTGAGTTTATTTTTGTAATTTAGATTTTATTCTTAAAACAGTTAGGCTTTATTCTCATAATTTCAACTTTATTCTTGTAATTTTGACTTTATTCTCAAAAAAGTTCCACTTTATTCTCGTATTTTCGACCTTTTCACAAAATATTTCGACTTTATTCTAGTAATTTCTACTTTAATCTCATAATCAATATTTTTTAACAGTAAAACACTGTTGTAATATTAAATCTATAATTGCATCAGGAAAGTAAAATTGCGGCGTGCAGTAGCAGCGCCATCTTTTTCTGACAGGCTCACGTGTATTGACAACCGAGAGAGAGCAAGATGTCGAGATAGGCCGTGCTCCTCTGTGTATATGGCCTCACGCAGAGCAACAAAGGCTGTCCTGTGGACCTGACACTCATCCAAGGACACGCGCCACGTCAGGCATGCAGACTGCAGCTGGCAGCTTGATTAAAGTTTCATGAGAGCGAGGGACAATGTGAAATTTAGCCGCTGATTAATGAACGGCTGAGAAGATCCACGCTTACACACAAGCTCTGCACTAATGAGCTTTGTTGTGGTGGAGGGGTGGGGGGTTGAGATGAGAAACAGAAATGAAACAATGCTCCTTTGAGTGTGACTGAATGGTCTTAGTTACTGGCTCTAAGGTTGGTCAGTGTGTATGTAAGTGACACGTGTGCTGTATATGTTAAAGCCAAATGCAGAAACCATTCATTTATACTATTAAAAATACTGATCGTTTTTTATTCGGTTTACATTTACATTTGTGCCATCTAGCAGACGCCCCTGTCCAGAGTGACGTTCAAAAGTGTTTTAAATCTACACTGGTACGCTAGATTACAACTTAAAATAAACAAAGCAAACTTGGAAAGTGTTAGTTTAAGTGTTTCAGGAAGAGGAAGGTCTTCACCGGTCATTTCAAGAAAGCTGAGGACTCTGCTGTACGGACATCTAGGGGAAGTTCATTCCACCACCTCGGTGCCAGAACAGAGCAGAGATTTGAAGTATACTTACCTCTCATTCTAAGAGAAGGTGGTACCAGTCAAGCAGTGCTGGAGGATCTCAGACAGCATGGTTCAGTGTGAGGTGTGATGAGGTCTCTGAGGTAAGATGGTGCTGGTCCATTTTTGGCCTTTTATGCAAGCATCAGTGTTTTGAATCTGATACTTGTGGCTACTAGAAGCCAGTGGAGTTGAGGCTATTGGTGAGTTAGAGAAAGCATAGGCAGAAGACAGAGCAGCTGGTGTAGCAGTGTTCTTTAGGGATTTTCAGGTCTCAGTGAGTGCCAGAATGTTAAAGGCATAGTAGGAAGTTAAAGACTGTGATAATGTCCGCTATCCTTACAGCAGACTGTTGACAATTCCAGAGCCCACCTACCACCGCTGTTTGAGATTGAGACAACAGAGGAGAATGGATGAGGTTACTGGCAGTGTGACTTCTGTTCTGTGGATGAGAATGTCTGTGACTGTAAGAGGTGACTACAGACACATGACTTATCTGCCAATTTGAGATCAATGTATGAATTTTAAGAACACAAAAGAACATAATATATACTAATAAATAAACACTAAGCGTCACTGGCCATAGGAGGGTTACCTTCAACCTTCAATATAAATGAGTAAGCCCTGCCCACAATTCACACCTCAAGTGTGTGAGACTGAAACTACCCTTGATTAATCACCTGAGAGACCTAATAAGCACAGACCAACACTTGTATCAACTGTGTTAAGTAGATATACAAAAGTCAGAACGTTTTTACAGTGATACAACCAGGTAATTGTTGTGAAAATTGCATTTCACAAATTTTGTTTACAGAGAATGCATGGGATTGAAGCAAGATACACAACAAGCATAGCAACGGTACATCTTAGAAATAATTATCACAGGTCCAATATTAGCCCAAATCTTCCACTGATCCTTTTGTAAGCCTGCTGGTTTAAAGGAAACCCCAAACTCGAGGAAAGAAGAAACTCTGTTCTTTGAAACCTGAGTAAAAAAAACACAACTAATCCATAAAACTATTTGATTGGGTCATTTTGAAGTCTATAATGTTAAACATTTTGTCCTCAACATTGACGTGTTAGAAGCAGGACAAATGGGCAAGTGTAAGGATTTGTGCAAGTTTGACAAGATGGCTAGACGACTGGGTTTGAGCATCTCCAAATCTGCAGCTCTTGTGGCAACAACTGGCAAAAAAATCAGCTGATTTATGTGTTTACTATAATAACAAGCTTGCTCTGTTACATAATATATCTGGGTGACACTCTTGTTTAGGAATCTGTTGGCAATACCTTACACTTTTAAAGTTGCAGAAGCTTTATTTATTCTTTTTTAAGCCACTTCCTTTGCATTACCCACAATTCCACCTAACACACTGCAATCATTTGTCGCTATACAGTACATGCATTAAATAAGATTCAAAAGGATTTATTGTTAAACGTGCTCACGCACAAGGTTGTTGTCTTAGGATGACATTTGCAGAATTCGCTGGAACACAGTATGGACAAAGGTTTGTGGACACCTAAGTATATGATTGGCAAGTGCTTTTTGAAAATCCCTTTCCACCTTCCCATTTGCTCTTATAATAATCTCCACTCTTCTAGGAAAATGTTCCTTTAGATTTGTGCTCATTCAGCAACAAGGGTGTTATTAACGTCAAGTGATGATGGAGGGTGAGGTGAGGAAGCCTGGGCTGAAAACAGTGTTCCAACTCATCCCAAAGGTGTTTAATAATGGTTGAAATCAGGGCTCTATAGAAGGCCACGCCACAAAATCTTCCACTCCATTTCTTGTAAATCATATGTTCATGGAGCTGGCTTTGTGCACAGGGGTATTGTCACGGTGGAACAGGTAGGTCCTTGTTCTTGAAGGAAGGAAAAACTGAATGCTACCACATCCAAAGACATCCTACAAAATTGTGTGCCTCCAACAGTTTAAGGAAGAATCACATATGGCTGGAAAAGTCAGGTTTTCCAATACTTTTTGTGAAGAGGGGAGTGGTAGCTCAGTGGTTAAGATGTTGGACTTCTGAATGGAAGGTTGCAAGTTCCAATTCCAGCACCACCACTGATTGGCGACTGATTGGTCACTCAAGCCTCGAGGCCCTAACCCTTAAAATACTCAGTTTTATATGGAAGATAAGTGTTAGTGTCTTGTGTGTTTTGATAGATGTCTATCATAAACCTGAAAAACAAAAAGTTCTGAAGAGAAAGCCAGAGGTCAGGAACCTTGAGAAACTCAAAAGGGATCCCATTCACATTTAAGTAAAACAACAGTGCTGAGGATGTAAAGTACAAGCACCACAGTCTTTATTCTTTCAGCAGAAGTTTTTATGTGTAAGTTCACAGTATCCTGGGGAACTCTTTCGCGTATCTCTGTGAGAGAATCCCCAGCATGAGAGCATGTTGTTTTGTCAAATTTAGATTAATTTTCGAAACTCGAGTTGGAGATACATTTTGCGTATGCAGCAAGCTGGGTAGACCCCCCCTCTGAAGTCGTGCTTTCCCCGGTCAACGTCTTTATCCAGATGGAGCTCATTGAGGTGTTGCTGAAGCCTGTCGTTTGTGCCCCATGGTGAAGCCTCGCAATAATATCCAGCTATTGATGTTTACTAACCCCCACAACTGCTGTGAAACGTGAAAAAAATGCAAGCCTGAGACTTCCCCACTGATCTCACATCAGCAGGACGGCTTTATGCACAGCGTGACATCGAGACAGTTGAGACTCTTCCTGTCTCAACTGATTAAGTTCAGCAACAAGTGTCACCCAGACAGAGCTTATATAAGTAAAAAAAAAGTAGTGGTATTTCTCTGCCTACGCATTTGTTCAACTTTATATTGATGCCCATTTTAGCTTTATTCAGTCCAAACATCCCATTTGCTGTTATAATAACCTCCATTCTAGATCAGAGCTCTACAGAAGGCCACTCAAGCTCTTCCGTAAACCTTACCTTCATGGAGTTTGCTTTGTGCACAGGAGCATTGCCACAGACAAACGTTTGTGGACACATTTAGACTTATTTGGTGGTATAACCTCCACACTTCTGGGAAGATATTCCACTACAGTTTGAAGTCATATCTTCTTGGAGCTGGATTTGTGCACAAAAGCATTGTCAATTGAAGGGAAAATTTCATGCTAATCTATTGACGTCCTGTATAATTGTGTGCCTCCTCCAACTTTGTGGTAACAGTTTGGGCAAGAACTACATATGGCTAGAAAAATGTAGGCGCCTATATAGTGCATATAAAACGCTTGATTATTCAGGTTGCTGCACTGAAGTCTAAAAGAACTCAAAGTATTTTGTAAAGGCTTTTTTCCCTTACTTGCATGATGTATGCAGATTGTAGCGCCCTGATTCTGCTATTCAGCACTCGCTACCTGCTGATTCAGTGGCGTGTATTATAACACAATGGATTCAGCAAAGCTATTGGCTACGCTCCAGAATCAGAATGGACAAAAAAAATAATCTGTCAAAACTCTATATGAATGACAGGCTTTACTCAGCAACTTTACCTCAAATAAATCATGGGGAAAAGAAAGATGAGAACCCCCGTGCTGGTTTTGTATACGCCAAACAAACTAGTATTTTGACATTTGTTCCAAATGTCAGCGTAACCTTCGTTTTAATGCTTCACACTTAGTCGAATGGCTCGACGAATATTTATTTTCAAGAGCAGTTTCTGCTGGAGCCGAGCTGTGCTGCTCTTATCTCAGCAGACCTGCTGCTTTCACTGGCCCAGACTAATGAGTCGGATCTAATTTGTCCCGAGCCTGCTTCCTAATGACGGACAAGCGCCCCAGATTCAAACGGCTTAGCAAATTTTGCCTTTACAAATCCATATCCGCTGTTTGTAACCTGAGCATTTTCTTCACGCAGCTGTTTATTCCCTTACGCCGTCAGACACAGAAATGGAAAAGCGTTATTTTTATCCTAGTGACGCATGACTCGACTTCTCTGGTTGCAGTAGTACCTTGTGCTTATGTTTGACAATAAACACATTAGCACAGACCCCTTCGTCGTGTTTGTTTGGTTAGCTGTAATAAGGCATAATCTGTAGACTGATACATGTTAATGCATTTTCCTACATTAAAAGTAATTGGACCATTGTGTTACAAGTTGCTTCAGGCTTCCTTTTCAGGAATATAACAATCGAAAAAATAAGAGGTTTAAAATTGTTTCTATTAATCAAGCACCTCATGCTGAGCGTGCTGCCGAGTATCAAGTTGGTGTCTAGTTTGGTGCTACTGGACATGGTTGCCCTTATATGTGATGCACGTGTGATCCTAGGTTTAAATCGGTCATGCCAGCTGGTCATATTTGAACTGCTATTTCATATGCCTTGGTTAACATGCGTTCCCAGAGCCCATAGAGGGGGGTATTGGGGGATAGGGGGCTGTTGAGACTCTGGTCGCTGCCTTGTTTATTACCAACACAGCTGCCATGCTGCACCGTTGGTGCTTCTTTCCACAGTGCCATCAGCTCTGACCTTCTGAGATTGTGCACCTGATTCGGCCAGACATGCCAATCCAGGATAGGTTAGGAAACCCTATCCACATTTCCTCACTCATCCCCCTTCTGCTAAAATCCAGCTCATACACGCCTCAACCAACTCCTGTGACGACACCTAATCCATCAGTGTCATACACTGTGCTTTGTTGAGAGACCCCAAATGCTTGCCATGGAGCTGGAAGGTGTGTGTGTGGTGGATCATGTTTCAGGTCTTTTACTGGCACGTAACTCATAGAGACTGAGTGGAACTCCTGATTGAACACGATGACTGCAGTTCTGCTGAGGTGTTTTGGTTTTGGCTGCTTTGGAAACCGAGCCCCTGAAGGTTGCCAGTGCTTAAAAAAACACAGCAGAGAAACACAGAGCATGAGGATACAAGTTGCTGTAAACATGAACAACTGATATAAAACAGACAAAGATGCAGCTTAGATCACCTCAAGTTTGAAGCTTCACTGCATTTGAATAAACTATGAAAAAGGTGATGCTGGCAAGCTTTTGGCATCAGGAAACTCAGCTTTTAAATGTGTCACATAGGTACATGGAAGTCAAAATGGTGCTAACCGAAGTCGGGGTAATGTAAAGTAACTACCGGAAAAAAACGAATGAATTCTGCATCTCCTATTCATCGTTTTTATATCCATTCAGGACAAATGCTCTGTTTATTCAGCAGAATGTTTTCATATCCATTTAAAATAAAACTGGATCTTATTTGGGATTGTAGTTTAGCTAATTCTGATCTAAATGTCAGCCAGATTACTTGCATTCTATTTAATAACTGGTTGAAATATTAGAAAAACAGTTGTACAGTCAGTTCTCACGGGAAATTGTACTCAGTTACAGGCCCAAACCTACGCTGCGTAGAGAGTGTTTGGTAAATAACAAGAGCAGAATATTAACGCCCACTCGCAGCGAACCTCCTGGGCTAGGCCATTTACTTTCAGAAAGCTTTTTGTATAATGTTTGATGAGAATCCTCATGGTGTTATCATGGTGACTGGGAGTCAGCTAAAGAGCTAGTGGACAGTAATCTAAAATGCTTTTGCCAAGCATCTTACAGATCTGGTTCCTTGCTTCATACTTTTTATACCATAATAGGGCAAGCAGATGCAGATAGACCAAATTTGGGACAGGTAGGAAGTATGTGTGTGGGACATGTTTCAGAAATTGAGAGGACTACCATTTTGATGCCAATCTAAGTTTATATTTTAGATACATTTATGGCATTGAGCAGATGCTTTTATCCAGAGCACCTTACAATTATTCAATAACAACTGAACAGTTGACTGAGCCTTTGCTCAGCAGCTGGGCGCTGGCATCTTAAACCCGGGACACACAGGATTGGTTGTCGGGCGATGTCGGGAGAAGGGGTTGTTTAGGGTCGACTGGCTTCGGTTTTTCAGTGTGTTCTGCACTGTTGGCTCTATTCAGACGGCAGCAGCTGTTTTTCGGCCATTTTTGCAAGTGGAATTGGCGGCGAAGCTTTTTGTCGAGAAATAGAACTCTGTTTGTATATTGAGCTTAGAGAAGTGACGAAAGCAAACAATGACCTCATTTGACCAAAGCATTATTTTAATAATACAATGGCTTTGTGGAATCAAAACATCGACTTGGACTGACAATGCTACTGCCATTTGTAACTTAGCAGACATGATTAAAGCTACACGGATCTGTTAGTAATGATTGTGGCAGGTGTAAACACTGCTTGCTTTTTATATATATATATATATATATATATATATATATATATATATATATATATATATATATATATATATATATAAATGGCAAATACTCACTACTGTCACTTGCTTGTATGGGCGAGTTATGTTGTATTAGGCAAAGCAGAACGTACACAATATTTGGCCATCGGCTGTAGTCTGTGTGGTTTGTTCTACCTTCTAACCTTTTTTTTTATCCCAACGCAGTTGATGCCACAGTCCTCAGAGCTAGTTATTTGGTGTCGGTTTGGTGTGTCAGTACCTTTAGCGGTGCTGGTATTTGAACTCATCACTTTCTGAGCAGGAGTCATGTTACTGCCATGCTGCCGTGTTAAAAGAGGCGGAGCAGATGCAAATTACAATCAACACAAGATGCAGGAAAAACTACAGCTATCATGGGAAATATTGAGCTTTATAAAGGGTAAGGCTAGATCCACATGCTAAACAAAGGACAAGTGTGAGTGATTAGTGACATGTGACTGGGTCATGTTATGTGCAGGGACTGGCAGCAGATGTAGTTTTGTGGTTCTAGGCCTAATCCTGACAATAGCGTACAAAATTTATAATAATACCACATAGTTCCATTTAGGCTGCTTAAATTCCAGGATGGTGTGTTCTTCATGTCAGTTTTTCTTTAAAATCTGGGAGGCCTAAAGTATAGCTAGGATTTTAATGGCATGACACCACTTGTGCCCAGTTTGAGTAAAAGGTGACACAGGTACTGTAATGACAGGATATAATACTGTTTTCAAGCCATTTGTTCTACAAATATTAAATATTGACAATGTAATGCCATAAAATGGCTAGTTAACAAACACAGGTTGTGTTGTGCATTTTACAACCATTTAAAAATTACAAATGTAAAAAATAAAAATTTTGCAAAACAAATGAAGTGTAAAACTTGGAAACAGTGAGAAAAAAATTACAAACTGCTTGCTAGAAAAATGTTAACTAGCATTAGCATCGATACTCCTTTTACTTTAGCTGCTTCCTGTGGTTGCACCATGCTAGCTAGGGTTGCCAACTTCATCAAAGGATCCCCCAATGCTAACATTAGGGACAAACGTATTTTTTTTAAATAGGAAAATAAGGGACATTAGAAGGGACACTCAAAATATTTGCACTGTTCTACCTAGCGCATTTCATTTCAAGTGTTTTTGCAATTAATTTTGTGAATAAAAAGTCTGTTTTTTTCGCTTGAATTAAATGCTAAAATGACTCTACGATATCAACATGTGTTTCTTAACCTATGTATGTACAATTTCATTCTAAAACTAAATTTTAATGTCATATTAAAATGTCACACCCCTTACAAATAAACCACATGTATGAGCAAATTGTACCGCCATAAAATTGTGGCTTCAACAAAGAGAAAGGTTTTTTTAATTTAATTAATTTTTTAACAACTGTAACTCATGTAATGTGTAAACTGATTAAATGTAGACATGTATGTGAAAATGTTACAGTAAATATAAAAATGTGAATGTTTTTTTTTTCCACAAAATTTATGAACAATTAAGACAAAACTGCAGCTTTTACAGATTAAAGTGTAATATATATATATATATATATATATATATATATATATATATATATATATATATATATATATATATATTAACTTTTTCTTTCTTTGCTTCTCAGATCCCCCAGATCTTTTCATATGTCTTCTCACTTCCTACAACAGCAAGGATTTGTTTGTCATTAAGTACAGTTTTGTAAAATTCATAACATGGTGTGTTATAGCTCATGGTGATAAGCAGTTCACTATCATGAGTTCAACAGAGCATCTGTTCCTTGAGTCAGTCCACTTGTTTTCCATTATGAACAATATCCATAATTTAAAAAATCCAAAAGTAAAAAAGCAGAGATGAGGATCATCACAGTTCTATTATACAAGACAGAGCAACTGCCTGTATGTGTAAACTCATCACCTGACTAAGCAAAAATTAAATATTTTAATTTAATTTTAATATTTATATTTTCAATTAAAAGCAAAATCAAATCAGAAAGCATATACTTGACAATATGTTGAATGCAAATTTAATGAAATGTATTATTTTGTATGTGCATATACAAAAAATATATCTTGTAATAAATTCTGGCTTTTAAAACAGTAGCCTACCATATCAGCCTCTGGAGATGTGTTGTGGCAGGTGACATGAAGAAAATGTAAAAATTGCACCCTGTGTTCTTTGCTGTCGGTCGTTCTGTCGATGGGTCTCCATGGACGCGTGTTGATTGACGTCGCAAACACCGGCATGGCTTACAGAAGAATCTCTCCTACATAATAAAAAATTTGCCATGTACATATTTCCCCGGACTTCTCCAAGCCATGGGTTCTGCGTCTCCTATTCTGATTTATATTTCTGTAGATGTTTATTCTTTCTTCTTTTTTTTCTCACAAGTGGGGCATAGATAGCATCCAGGGAATGTAGCAACACCCAATGACAGAGAGCTCTCTGTCATGAGAGGAAAAACAGCGTTCCGTATGGGTTTAATACGGAACGCTGCTTTTATGTCTTAAATACAGGACGATTCCATATTATACGCAATGTTTGGCAACCTTAATGCTAGCTGACTGCTAGCAACCAAAGTCTAATCATCAATCTACCCACATGACTAGCCTCTGTTGCCCTTAATTAAACACATAACCTTTTATATTCTGAGTAGAGAGGCATTATTTTGGTGTATTTGAACACTTCAAATCATTTAGATCATTATTCTTTTCTGAGGTGACAATCCTCTCTGTCTCTTGCTCTCTCACAGCCATTTTTAAATAGGGCCACACATATACACACACAAAACAGCACTTTCACAATTTCACACGCTGTTACCCGAGCACTTATCATATGTTAAGTTCATTCATACAGCACTTTACTGGAGATAATCAGATTATCTACGCTGACAGTGCTGGCATAACACTTTTGAATTTCAAGACCGAACAACACTATGAACCCTTTGTGAAAGTGTAGAGCAGCAGGTCAATGGCCAGCCTTGTGTGGAAATAATGACCACAACCACTCCCTCACAAATCCCCAACAACTGTCTCCCCAAATGCCTCGACATCGCACATGTTCACGCTCTCATCAGGACAGGCTTATGTTTGTGTGCTTTGTGTTGGAGTGGCTCTGTGTCCACAGACAGACTCCCACCAAGCTGTTATTCCACAAATTAAAAACCATTTACAATGTGGGATTTGGCTCAGCTGTGACTGATGCCCAGGGAAACAAATTTGCTTTGGGCTGCTCATTTTTTAATCAGTATAATGATATCTTTCAGATTCAATAACTCGACTTTCCCTTTTAGTTATGCGGTCATTGGTAGCATTGTCCTCTTCTTTTTGGAACTGCAGCTGAGGATGGTTCCAAATAAGCAGCCTAAGGATCCATGAGGTTACTGTAAAGGGGTACAAGAACCATGAAGATGGATTTGGACTATAATTAATATATACAGTTAGTTGCAATGGTTTCAGGTTGCAGTTGCCATGAACAATTCTGTCTTTAATTGTCTATCATTGAACTGTCAACAATGATGGAGCTATAACAAAAGGACATTTGGTGTCACCCAGATGAGGATGGGTGAAACCTCAGGGAGTTTTTCCTTGCCATATTTGCCACTGGTGGGTTATTAAGGAGAGATTTAATTTATAATGCTGAAATCTATATTCACATTTATGATATTCCTTTCTTTGTCCATAGGGTGGAGATTTGTCTTCTGCTTCATCAGACGATACAAACAGGGACATCATAACTTAAAATACATAAAAAAAAAACAGTATAAAATCTAAAAGCTTTTATTAGACATTCCTATATACATTTCCATACAGTATGAAACATATACACATATACATGGTGGGTGAAATGTAACTAAGCATTAAAAATTGGTAATAAAGTCGATATCTTTTTAATACAAATTTATTGAAACAAATTGTACATTAATTACTTTTTAATTTATTACCGCATCTGCCTCGCCAATGGTTATCAAAAATGTCTCACTAAAGGTTGTAACTAAAATTGTGCATGTAATAAACTGTATAAAACTAGACCATAGTTGTTTGATCAACAGGTTTGCAAACTAGATACATAGCTTTTTAGATTGTGTGTCTCCGGATGCAAGGTGAAAGACCTTCACTACTACGAAACTTGATTATTTTTTTAATAACATCTCCTGAATGGCATGCCTGCTCTTAGATCATATACAGTATAATGCAGAGGTAGGAAGTAACGAAGTACTGTACTTGAGTAGATTTTTTTGGTATCAGTACTTTACTCCACTATTTATTTTTCAGACAACTTTTTCTTTTACTCATTACAATTTTACATAAATATCTGTACTTTTTACTTCTTACATTTTCAAAACAGACTCGTTACTTTAGTTTTAATCTATTGATTTGGTGAATTTTTTATTTTTTTTCACTGCGTGCCGATTTCAGCTGAACAACCGATTTCCTGTTACTGCGCGTTCAATCCACTGGTGTATAAAGTCCTGACTCTCACTCACCACAGAAGGCAGTAAGAAGTTTGGGGATAACGTGGATGAGACAGAGGGAGTCAGTGATGTAAACATGCCTGAGAACAGACACATTCCTGATCAGCATCATCTTTTCTCTGCTTGTGTTCTATATGTGGATCTTCAGCCTGGACACATTCATTAGGTAACAAAATTTTTTATTAGGTTTGTATTAATATATATATATAGTTTTCTTTATTTTCATGACTATGAAAATTGTAGAGTCACACTGAAGGCATCAAGGGCTATTTGACCAAGAAGGAGAGTGATGGGGTGCTGCGCCAGATGACCTGGCCTCCACAGTCACCGGACCTGAACCCAATCGAGATGGTTTAGGGGTAAGCTCTATCTAACTCTATCTAATCTCATAGAAATGGCGTAGAAGTTTCTGTATACATTCTGGCAATAGCTTTTTAGAAAAGGTGCATTATTATAAATCAACCGAAAAGAAAGAAACTATTGACAAAGGGTGTCGTTATAAAAAAATAAAAAATTTCAATGATTGGAGTAATTAGAATTGTAAAACATAATTGACTATTTTCTAACTTAATTCCCAGATTTTACTATCTTTTTTTCCAGAAAAAAAACGAGATTTTTATTTCTGAACCTGACAAATTAGGTATAGCTATAACATTTGATAGTTAAATTTAGCAAATTTTCCAGAAAGTGATCGAGAGCAAACTTATTTTCATCAAACGTACCACAATGCATGTCATATTACGTGCACACCTGGTTCTTCACATAGCACTTTTTAAACGCAAGTAAATGAGAGAATGGATTTGGTGCAACAGATGCCATAGTCTTTGTTGAGACTTCAGCTGCTGATAACAGTTGACAGGCTTGTTTTTGGGAGAGAAAAAAAGAGTAACACCACTAAAGCTAAAACCAGTAAACCATGTAGTTCGGCCATAAACATAACATCATAAACATCATTCTGTATACTAGAATTAGTACATCGTTAAACGTACGACTGTTTATTTATTTGCGATTCTCTCTACACAGGACAAGCATTCAGCAAGCGAAAGTACTTTTTTCTCTTTACATCATGACTGCGGGGGCTATTTGCAGCCATGCTTTACAAACAGACAGGCACACTTGTGACGCACATATCTTTGGGCAGCCTTGACACAAGCTAATACAATGAGAATAGCAGCAGCACCATGCATGTCTTTTCATCAGCGCGAGGTAGAGAAAGCTTTCAGCCAGCATTTGGAAACATTTTTTTTTTCCTGATTAAAAAAAAAAAAAAAAAAGGAAAGACGGTGAGCCACAAACGCGCTGGGGCATTAATGCACCTCTTACGGTGCATATTGAAGTGCAAATCCTATCTTTGATCTATTCAACAATGCTTTGTTTTACAAGTGGGTGGGTGTTTACACAGCGTTTTTCAGACCGAGAGAAAGAGGGGGATTTGCCCGACTCTACTGTTCTTCATGATAAAGAGTAATACATCACCTCGGTACACAGGGTGGAGACCTCTACTTACATAAAAGCCTCTCTGAATGTGGCCCACTCCAAGGTAAATGATGGGTGTGTGTCAGAATCAGAGAGAGAGAGAGAGAGAGAGAGAGAGAGAGAGAGAGAGAGAGAGAGAGAGAGAGAATAATGGATCAAATAATGGATGAAAAAAGTAGCTTCTCTGCCCCAAAATTGAATTTTTGTTATACTTTTTAGATTTATGCTCTAATCCTTCAAGCTTTTTTTGTCTCTGAGTTTCTGTTGACAAAACTAACCCTGTACTCTTACATAAAAGTATAATATAACTGGTTTACAGACAGAATTCTGAGGTTATTAGCAATGTACATTGTCATTTGGTATTGGGGAAAAAACAGTGTTGAATAATAAACAGCAAAGTAATATTTCCGACAGAAAACTGCTTCTGAGAATTTCGTGATTTATGTCATTTTTGACTTTAAAGTCCTTTAGAGAACAAAAAGAACAAACAATTGCAATGAATGTACATTTTTTAAAGAAACCCTGCTTAGCGTAAACAAGCTAGCTGGTTGCTGGATTCGTTTATGTTAGCCCTACTGTATCTTGCTAAAAATTGCTACTGGCTAACAGCATGTTTGTTTGTATGTGTGTATGTGTGAGAAAAAAATCCCCAAATAGGATAGTGCTGTTCTATATCCAACAGAAAGCTAGCTAAGAGAATTGACTAATACAGTGCTGTATGAGGACAGTCCTGGCCCTGGTTCCCAGACTAACAGCTGTTCACGTCACCACACTAGCCAGCACAGCCGCTGATAATCGCTTTCGAATGAAATTAATTGATCATTTTATTTGCATAATGGAACCAAAAGAAAAGGCTGCTCATGTGGGCAGCACGAAAGTTACGATCTTTTCTCGTCTGAGGGAACCCTCGATTGAAGAATTTAGCATCTGTTCCAGTTCTATTGCAAATGGATTTTAATTATGCCATCCATTATATTGAAAACACACCAAAAACGCCACCAACAGATGACGGGATGAATTAGGCGAATTATGCAAATTATACTTGGTGTGGATTTTATTACAGCAGCCTGTTTACTGGATTCTTGTTCTCTACTCGTTCTGCTCTTGCTGTTCATTACATCAGCACCAGCACACTTTAGGTCAATCCCATTGCCTTTCAAGTTGGATCAGCACACGAACACGGCACCGGAATCGGGCATGGCATGAACTCGACAGAATCCCTACAAAGCCTAAATAACTTTGAAAGTGTTCTAGCTTGCAGCGAGGAGAGAGACTATTGGGAGAAAGTGCTTTAGGGGCGCGAGCGTGTTTTTTTTTTTGTTTTTTTCTCCGGGTAGGACGAAGCCCCGTCCTCGTGACCTCACTCAGCAACTGACAGGAATGATAATCTACAGTGGGACTTATTTTCCTCACAATTCCACTACAGTCTATCAGTGGAATCTAAAAGCCCAAACAAGCTCCTGGTAAATTGTTTTTGAATAGTGATCTTGCTGGAACCTTTTCTGAGGAAAGTGCACCTCTTGTGCACCTCGAGACAAGACTGTAATAGACTGCATTTATTTTATACATAACTATTTCCCCCTGAAAGAACAGGGGGGGTCTACTGAACATGGATGAATATTCACCTCCTACTTATTTAAATAGTAAATAGGAACCAAATTCGTGTTGCAAAATGAGCCAGCATGGTGTAGCAATAAGAACTGTTGGACAATCAATTGTCTCATATTTATAGACAAACATTGCAAAAAATATAGTTACTCATAAACCATCACACAGTTCTCAGAGATCCGGTTGCATAATATTGCTATTTCTTTAGTCTGTCTGTTCCTTTTACACACACAGTCACTCCATACTCTGCTATTTACAAGTGGATTTCCCAGAGATGTGAATCTTTACAGCAATGTTAACCTGAATCTGTTGCTGCCAAAATGTTTTTTTTAAGCATTCAGCAGCTTTTCTGTATATTAAAGCAGATGAAAGGAGTGGCAGATGGACATTAAGCTCCAGAGCTTTGTCATTTGTGCTTCGTGTACTGAAGGATAAACAGGACTCAAATCTAAATCACAACATTAACTTAATTAACTTGCTTTGAAATATTTTATAATAAAATGTTTGTGTATGTAGTAATTGTTAGCATCGTAATAGAAATGCTACCGATTATCCTTTAAATTCTCCAATCAATCTGTTTATTATAAAAGATGAATTTATTACTAGCGATTGTTTGGCAAAATGAGTTTCCAGAATTTATACTTTTAGAGACTTGCCAGAAAAAAAAATGTTTTCCCCATAAAAATTACCAAGACACCTGATTAGAACAATTTGCTATAGCTCTGCCGCTACCTGATCATCTCGGTCTCAGGTCTTCAGCCTTTAAAAAAAATTCACTAGTGTAAACTCTAGACTGACAGTTCCTCAACCTCAGCTACATCATTCAGGTTCAGGTCCCAAAATTGTATACAGAAATAAATATGTTAACTAGAATGCAAATTTCAAATCCATAAATTTGTTCCCGTCATATTATCTCGAAAACTTTATCCTTGATAAACCAGCAAGCTGGGTGCAATTGTGGCTTAGATGATAGGAGACATCATAGGCCTCATCTGACACTGAGCGTGAAAACTGCTTGTGACAATTATAGTCATAAACCTCTTACATAATGACTTATGGCTCCCCAGCATGATGCTGGCACTCTTTCCTAAACATTCGGACTAGTGTACAATGATCAGGCATAACATTATGACCACCTGCCTAATATTGTGTTGATCCTCATTTTGCTGCCAAAACAGTCCCGATCCATCGAGCATTAACAATCCATTGAGCATTAACGGCATTAACTTCTTCAGCAATTTGAGCTAAAGTTGCTGGTCTGTCGGATCAGACCACACGGTCCAGCCTTCGCTCTCCACATGCATCTATGAGCCTCGGCTGCCCCCGACCCTGTCGCCGGTTCACCGCTGTTCCTTCCATGCCGTGATGAAGAGATAATCATGCTATTCCCTACACCACTCATAATGTTATGCCTGATTGGTCTACCTCTTAATTCATCTGTTTTATGAACACTATCAGTTTATTCAAAATAACATATTCAGACATCATTTTTGTTACATCTGCAACTTACACCATAAATCAACTCTGGTACATTCTACATACCGAGAATATAAAAGAAACAGAAAAAATGGATATACCTGAGGAAAAGTCTCTGCAATATATAGGCTTATTATAAGTAAAATGGAACTTTTGCTGTCATTTCACTGACGTTGTTGTGTCACTGCAAGTCACTTACAGTAACTGCCAGAGTCTTCCAGCCTCACTGGAACATGTAATATGTACTAATCAAACAGTTTGACAGAATAACATGCACGAGAAAGTCTGTGGCTCTGTTTTAACTGGTTCTATCCATTTTTTGACCTAAACATGTTATAAAATCAGCAGGTAAGCCTATTTGAGCACACAGGCATATAGTGACCATTTACTTAAGTGCAAGGATGCCCTTAATACTGTTTGATTATGGTATTACAGCTGTTTTGTTACTTGTGTCAGTGTTAAGCCCAAACCCATTTTTGTTGCAGGGAATAATAATTCTTGTGTTCTTTACCCTTCATTTTTTTTCCACAATCTACTATTGCCAAAGCCCACCTGCCAAAGACAACAGTATATACATATTAGGAAACTTGATTTTTCCAGCCATATGTGGTTCCCCTCAAAACTGTTACCACAGACAGTTGAACAGGATGTCTTTGGATGATTTTTTTCTTTACTTGACAATGTCTCGTACACAAAACCATCCCCATGAAGATATACTTTACATGGGTTGGAAGGAAAGATCTTGAGTGGTCAGTTATAAAGCTCTGACCTCAACCCTATAGTGAACACCTATGAGGTGACCTCACCAACACTAGTACCTGACTTTATTAACATCCTTGTGACCGAATGATCACAAATTTGGAAAGGCTGGGTACTCTAATATGCACTTCCTCCCAGTTACAGGAAACCAAACTCCACACTTTGTTTAGCTGCTTTTATACATCATCACATGTCAGCCTAACACACTAAAGCACTGGAAAGCATCTGCCCTGTCATGCATGCTTATGCTGACAGACACTGTTGATTGGGTATGTATCATTATGAGTGACAGAACCCCCCCCAAGTGCCCTCCCATCCTAAGATGGTCAAATTAGCTTCTCCTGGATTCACAGCCCAATATGGTTGTGGTATCATTGGTTTTTCACTCGACGCAAGCTCGAGGGGAGTGGTCAAACTCAGGACCCCACACTGTTAAATAGAAAGATTGTTAAACGCTTATCCAATCCACTAACAGCTTATTTGTGCATACCTGCACTGTTTTCCTTCCAAACTATAGCACTTAGAAAGCTATCGATTTTGAGAGAGAAGAAGAAGCATGCTCTGATCCTGTTTTGCAAAAATATTTTCTGCAGTCAAATCTTTTTTAGAACAACCTTAATGTTCACTGCTATTCACTCAGTTGTAGGTCAGTATGAATCTCTGGTTTCTCCCTCAACTGCTTGTCCATCATTTAAATTTTGATCGTGATCTTAAAAAAATAAAATGTTGCTCTCAAAACACAATTTTCTAAAATCAACTGCCACTATGTTGCCCTCATGGAATATTGAGAAACAGCTTTACTGTAGGCAAGTAAGCTGGTTTAGAGTGATCCTAAAGCTAACACTTAAACACGTACACAAACAAAAACCAGACACAGAGCGATACACCTAATGGCAGCTATCACATGACAGTTAACAGTGTAAACATAACACATCTAAAGACCACTAATCCAGAACACAGTGCAAACATAAGGCATTCCTTAAAAACACTCACACATAACAGCAAACACAATGGCACATTGACAATACAGAGATATCACAGTGCAGTGAACCATAATAAGCAAGTCATTTCATGTCCAATTTTGGATTTTGAATCTCAAATGGACTGGGGTTACCAGGATGGAATCCGGATCCACTGACCAGGTGAAAGAGGTTCCTCGAGACGAATGAATGATTACTCTTCCATTCCGAAACAGTAATTCTCCTACATCTTCAGAGAAAAAGAACATGTATCATAAGTCATATGAACAATCTTCAGCAATTCACCAATAGATTCTTCTCTAGTAGCCTTTATCATAATTCCAACCAGAGCAAATGTCCTTTCACCAAAAGCATAAGCAAAGAAAAGTTTGCCTTAACACAAGATGGTATAAAAAATTTTAGAGACTAGTTTTGTAGCACACTAACAGAAGGCAGCACAAGGCTGCACGCGCAGTCACAGGCAGCACCGACTTTCATTAGTCAGTTTGCCTAAAGACATCGTCCTGTGTTCAACTGGTGCTACTCTGACCACTTGCGTTTCCATTGTCTGCTATTTTGACCACATGTGCACCCTGTCTCCGAGCTCTTCATACACGTGATTTTCTTGCCAGAAACAACATGATCTCACATCCACACCCACACCCACCATACTAGCCAGACTCCGCCCTCTTCCCAAAGATGAAGATCCGGCTCAACTGTTGGCGTTTTGATTCCATTGGGGAAATGAAAAAGAAATTAAAGAAGACTTCCCAGGACACATTTTAGAAACATTGGGAGCACTGCATTGCTATTTGCTATTTTGAAGGTGATAGTGTTTAAATGTAAATAAATAAAATCCATTCTTGTAAACAGAGCCAGTCTCTAAACTTTCTGATACCACCTCATAGTTATACTGGAGTCCACAATGCAATGGTGCATCTACAGACTTAGCAACAAATCCTATTAATGTTATTATATATGTCTTTGTCCTAAATGGCTTCGCATACAGGAATGTAACTTAAGAGATCATCAGCACTACACAGCATCTTGCTGGCCCTCAGGGTTTGTAAGGCTACTTAGATATAAAAAGACCTTGTTTATTGCACAAGCCCTAGTCTTAGCCCCTGTTAGGGGCCATGCTAATAAAGACCTAATCCTCTCCTGCCTTGCACCCAAAATGTATACACCATCAGCCACGTTAATTACGCAATAAACAGTCCTTCACTTTCATATGAAACTGATCCAGTGTTGAGTTTTTAAGCCTGGCCTGTTAAATGGTCATGTGAATGGGAGCTGGATTTGTGGAACAGGTTTGGATCTCCTAGTTCTAATGAAAGGGAAATTTAAAGACTGAAATCTGTGTGACGTGTTAATACATTAGGAAAAAAAAAGAGATTTTTGCTGCTTTAATAGTAAATTATATAGAGCAGCCCACAGTGCAGTGCAATAAATAATAGACAAAATGGCTCTCTGCTCTAGTGTGCTCGGTTTCATAGAGCTGTTAAGTAAAGCTGCAGTCTATAAATCTATCATTTGATGACATAAATATGAACATCAAGTAAAATCTATAACAATCAAACACATTTTCTGCACTCCATTAATATTTATATGCAGGACAAATATGCAAGACATTCATCTTTAGGAAGAGCATTATTCCAGTCAAAGATGCAGCAGATGTGAAGCCAGAGACACCAGTGATCCTGAGAGAAGATCCGCTGTTCTTAGGACCTGGTGTACCTGGTTCCATATAGAAGATAAAGATAGATCCATAAAGATGGATTTGGACTGTAGATAAGAACAGCTTTGCTATGATGGCAAGTGCTACAAATAGTTTTGCGCTGAAGCTGCAGTATAAAGTTGATATCTTTACTAAAATAGACTTCGTGTTTAAACTACAATGAATTTCCTAGTATAAGATTTTGGAATTTAATTATTTATAATTGTACCATCTGACTGGTGTCCTGGTTCCTCTTAATACTTTTTTCTGTAAACCTGGTTTGTGCACATGCTCAGTGTTCAATACAAATGAAATGTAATTAAATATAAAATTCAATACCAAAAACAGTGGTGACTTTTTATAGTTGATCCCAAAGGCCGCATTAGAAGTTTTTGTTGTTTCTCATCATTAGAACCATGTCAATGCCAGTAAGGCAGGCTATCATAATGTTGAAATATCAGAACAAATCAATCAGCTCTGGCCTATATCGCTTGAGCTTGATTATCTGTGTCGGGAACACAGTCCTATTGGGTGCTCATTACATGTACACCGTTACATTCCCAGTGACAGACACATTGTGCAAACAACATTCTCATACACTGCTTGATTTAACAGCCAACACACACACACACACACCCACACACACACACACACACACACACACACACACACACACACACACAATTATCCATGTTGCTAACTAATGCTATGTTACACCTAAATCCCTAGTATGCCTTAACCTAAGGAACCAACCTTGTGGGGACCGTAACCAAGGTCCCCACAAGGTCTACACAGCCAGATATTCCTATCCATCTATCCATTTCTTACTAAGATACACACATATAACAAACACACCACCACAAAAATGTGGCATTTTAAATCCTCACTTGTCTCCTTTTTGTTGTTAATGAGCCCAGATTATAATTACCCCCACATTTGGGGGAGTGGTAGTTTAGTGGTTAAGGTGCTGGGTTACTGATCGGAAGGACCGCGTATACGTGAAGCCCTGGTATCGCCAAGCTGCTACTCTTGGGCCCTTGTGCAAGGTCCTAAACCCTCTGTGCTCCAGGGGGCACCGTACCATCGCTGACCCTGCACTCATCCGAAGAAAGAATTTCACTGTGCTGTAATGTATATAAAGACAAATAAATGCTTTTCTATTTAGTTTTTAAAAAAGGGATTGAATCCTGACAATGCCTTGCTAATTAAAAGCTGTGTATTTTCGTTCTTACGAAAGATACACACTTCATTTCATTCTTCTTTCCTGTAAGTCTCTAAACGCCAGTGAAACAGCACACTATTCCGAGGCTGTTAAATTTGAAGTCTATATGCTTCAAATGAATGCTTCCTACGTGTTACTCGCACTCCGGCCGGAACATTCCCCTGACAGCTATATCATGCACCATGTTCTTATTCATTCCCTAGACATCAGTGACAGGCATCTTGTTGGTGGCTGTCAGGATCGCGGCTCTGTAGAAGCCCTTGTCTCCTGCAGCTGCTTAGAGTGCCCTCGGCTTGGCTGGGCAGCCGGCATGGCAGGTGAGCCGTGTGGTAACAGACGGTGAGCTCGCGGAGAGCTCAGTATAAGCAGAGGAAGTTCTGATGACCTACCGAGGCTGCAACCTGCTCCTCCCGTTCTATTGGTCATCTGGACCTGCAGTGTGCAAGGACCAAGGCTGGAACCTCACCAAATCAAACTTTATCTGTGACTCTTGTCTTTTATATGTTATACATGTGTTGATTAATAGGTGAAAAAATTTGAATAGGATACAAACAATAATTAATTGCCAGTCATATTGACAGGTGCTGGAGAACGGGGTTTAACTGATGTGACCACAAGTATGAACTATTGAACAGTCAAGCTTAAACTCAATGTAAACTCCTACAAATCACAGTGGAATTGTCATAAGTCCTGTCTGCAAAAGGAAAAACCTGGTCGGACTACAGCTGAGGGTGTAACGGTACATGTATTCATACAGAAAAACTTCTGTACAGGGCTTTCAGTACAGAAGTGGCAAGTTTGTTGAATCTCCACCTTGCACTTGGAGCGACACTTGAAAACATACACAAAACGGTATTTTAGTGGTATGAAAAATATTGTTGTTTTATTTGTTGTTTTTTTTACTACTATTTCTACTAGAGTTAGCACAGTTTCACTGTGGCTACTCACTCCGTACCGGAAATAAGATTTGTAGTGTGTTGCATTGAGCATGCATGAAACTGCAGCCACTTCCGTGTCACCGCTAACGCCAGCTATATAGATTAATTTGCGTTTAAAAAATTCTTTTCTTCAAAAATTTCTCTTCAAAGAAAAAAAATTCTGACAATTCTGCATATCGACAGAGTGAATGAATGAAGATATTTGTTGAAGTATGCTGATATAAGTAGAACAGTTAAATAGAACATATCTTTAGAAATTAAAATATTACATGTAAAACACACACACATACACACACACACACACACACACACACACACACACACACACACACATGGGGTCTAACAAATGTAAACTTTTTAATTACATTTTTCCATGTATTTAATTTTATTTAATACATTCAATTTGTGCCAATTTAATTGATTACCGTATTTTCTGGACTATAAGCCGCTACTTTTTTCCCACACTTTGAACCCCGCGGCTTAAACAACGAAGCGGCTAATTTATGTTTTTTTTTCCAGTTTCACAAACTTCAAGCCAAAAAACTGAGCCCCATAACATTAGACCAATGAAATTGCGAACGGGTTCAGGTGAACCAATGAAACTCTTTATATTAAATCAGATGCGCTCCCACTGAATCGGGCCGCACCACATCATAAATATGGATGATGTTCCTCTGACGTTTGACCTGCCGCTCACTCGGACTGTCTACAGGAAATGCGAATCATTCGTCACGCTGAAAACAACCGGGCATGAAAACACACACTTCACCTGTGTTCTGAGCTGCACGGCATCGGGAGAAAAGATTCACCGATGGTGATTTTTAAACGCACGACGATGCCAAAATATAAACTCCCGAGAGAAATAGTTGTGAAAGGAAGGAGGAAGACAGTGAACAATGACTTTCTTGGTAGGCTGCTGTTTAGATACAAGCCGTGTAACAGACACTGTCTTTCGTTAAAGCCTGTGTAAAGTGCATTAGTTTCAGTGTAGACATTAGTTTTGGCTTATAGACAGGTGCGGCGTATTTATGTTCAAAATAAAAAAATTTTAAAATTCAGTGGGTGCGGCTTATATTTGGGTGCGCTTAATAGTCCGGAAATTACGGTACTTAATTTAATCAAATAATAAATAATAAAAATGTGTATTCCATTCATTTGATTTATTCTATTTTATTTTTATATATTTTATTTTTTTCAAATATTATAAAATATGATTTTATATATCATTTATCCAAGCTGGCATTTTGTTTTAAATTGTTTTACAAATGTAAACTAATGATGTTCACAAATGTTAATAATCATAAATTGCATTAATAAAAAACAACAAGCAATTTTAGGTTTTGTATTTCTTTCTCCTACTTGTACTAAAATTGAACCAAACCATGATTTAAAAACTGAGGTACATACCGAATCATGGATTATGTGTACCATTACATCCCTAATACAGAAGATAAGCCTTTCTCTAGTGATGGCGCAATTGAGAGACAATATTTTGCCCAGCATGTGGCTTAATACTGAATGGCATGAGATTGCTCGGCTGCTCTTCTCCTCTGGGTGGTTATTATGAAAGGTGGAGATTGGAAAGCAGAATTTCACTGCACATAAACAGAGGCATCGATTGTATGGTGAATATAACAATACATGAGAATGAGTGACCCTGGATGTCCTCTTATGCACGCTGCGGGAAAAATGAAATTTTAGTGCTCTGTGTGTGTGTGAGTATGAGTGTGTGTATACCTGCTGGGACTGCAGTAAAAGGAAAACCTCATCAAGTTCTATCTGTGAGTAGTGCATGATTAATTAGTAGCCTCTGAAACAGGACTAAATCAAAGACTGGAAGCTGGGGAGCGAGTGTTTCCACACGAACATATGCGCAGGCTCCTACACACACAATTGTACAATGATTACCAGTCTCAGCAGATTCGCTGTTTTGGAACCACCGTTCTGCTTTATGCGATGGAAAACAACCTGCAACAAGAGAAATGAAAGTCTCCTGCTGAGAGAAAGCATTTTTCTTCTACTATTTCTAGCCGAACCATAAAGTATTTGTGTTGTCGGAACGTGTCGAGAAAACGTGCCAGATTTGTTCTATGAAAAGCGGGCTTAATTCATTGCACCGTTCCTTCTCAAGTCGTAACTCGAGCGGCCCCGAAGAACAACCGAACAAACAACCTGCTCTGTAAACCTTGAAGCGTGGCATGATCAAAGGCCTTCGCTGTCGACGGATCGTTTCCACGGCTCCCCTCACGTGGCGCGCAGACGTCCGTACCACCTCTATGACCTGACAAGTCCTTTTTGTTTATATACGATTATTAAGATGGTTCAGAAGCCAAAATCATCTGGCACGCGGAGATAAGCCCAGGGCAGACTGAAAATGAGAAAAGATGCAAATGCTGCCACAGCTGGATGCATATTTCCACCGTGAGCTTTAATAGAAGACGGCTTGATGAAAGAGTGTGAGATGTTAACATTCACCACACAGACGTCTCTTTCAGTGTGGCGACTAGAATCGGCGGATTAATGATGTTTTCTGTTTTATCCTCCACTGTTCCATAATAGTTGCTAGACACCATCGTGGAAGAAAGTGCATTCTGAAATGTGTACTGAGTAATCCTTCGTGTGTCTGGTGCACAGATGCTGATCATGGATGAAAAATTTATATAAAAATTTGTTAAATATGCTTGAATACTGCAACCAAGAGTAATGACCAGACTTGAGCCCCGTTTGCACCATTGTGATTCTAAATTCTCAAATCTGATTGGTAAAGAGGCACAGAATAATTATTTTTATACCAACAGCTGTGAAAATAATGTCAACTGCCAGGCAAATAACAGTTATATAAAGAATATGACTGTTATTGTTATACTAACACTGTACATCAAAACTTGTATGATGTCACCTAAAGTGATTTTCATCAAAAAAAAATTCATTTTGACATGAACAAAGAAAGAACTGCACTGCGTTTGCACCCAGTGCACAAAAGCCAACTCCATAAAGTTATACTCTACATCAGGGGTCACCAACCTTTTTGAAACTGAAAGCTACTTCTTGGGTACCGATTCATGTGAATCGATTTGGTGACCCCTGCTCTACATGGTTTTAAGTGGAAGGTCTTGAGAGGACTGCTATATAATTGGAACACTGACAGCAACCCAGGTCTCCTTACCTCACCTACATCAGTACTAACATTTACTAAGATCAGTACTAACATTTACTAACATCCTTGTGGCTGAATGAGCACAAATCTCCACAAAATCTAGTGGAACATCTTCCCAAATGAGTGGAAGGAATTATAACAGCAAATGAAGACTAAATGTGGAATGGTATGTTCAGAAAGCTGATACCAATCTCATGGTTTGGTGTCCATAAACTTTCTCTATATACTCTATATAGTATGTAGACTTTATCAACATATCAAGGGAGGGAAAGACTGAGAGCGAGAGATGGAGACAGAGGGAGAGAGAGAGAGAGAGAGAGAGAGAGAGAGAGAGAAAGAAGGCATTTGTGATTTCTTGGTTACATGACAACCTGCATATTTTGGTCTAATTAACTTCAGCCGAGATACAAAAGAGTCTGTTGAAGAATAGACACTTAACTACTAATAGAAATGAACTTGTTCGGAGGACATTCACAACATTGCATCTAATTATCTAGCGAAGAAAAAGTGCAGCATGTCCTCCGTAACTAATTAAAATATCATTAATATTAAACATACACACTTTAGAAAACCTAATAGATACTAAATGTATTATTTGGAAGCAACTCGTGACAATGACATTGTATTTTAAATTATACTGAATCCAAACTTTTAAACACTCTTTCACATTATAATTGGAATCTCAAAAAGATGCAGAAACCCGAAATCAAATTAAGTGACACTCGATGATGACCCCCTCTGTTAAATACCTTCATTACAACATTCGTTTTGATGTCTTTCATCATAATTATTATTTTTCTAATACATATTTTAGAGCACACATCTTAAGGAATAAATGTTTGTGGACACCTGACTATAAGTCTTTTTCCACATTTAGTCCCAATTTGCTGTTATAATAACCTTCACACATCTAGAAAGATGTTGCACTAGATTTTGGAGTGTGTTTGTGCATTTTAATGGTTTTAGTAAAGTCAGGTACTGGTCTACAGTAGGTGAGGTGAGGAGGTCTGGGGGTGCAGTCAGCGTTCAAATTCATCCCAAAGGAGTTCAATCAAGTTTAGGTCAGAGCTCCATAGCAGGTCACTCAAGATCTTCCACTCTAACCAATATGAAGCATATATTTTGGAATATGTCTGGGTCTCTGAGTTCAGCTGAAGTGAAAGTTTCATGCTCCTGCTGGAAAAGTCAAGTTTCTTAATACTTTGGTCTATATAGAGCAGGGGTCACCAACCTTTTTGAGACTGAGAGCTACTTCTTGGGCACCGATTAATGTGAAGGGCTACCAGTTTGATGCACAGTTCTGAAATAACAAATTTGCTCAATTTACCTTTAATTATATGTTATTAAACTTTCGTTCGGCTTCTCCCATTAGGGGTCGCCACAGCGGACCATCAACATGTTTGATTTGGCACATGTTTTTACGCTGGATGCCCTTCCTAACGCAACCCTCCTCATTTATCCGGGCTTGGGACCGGCACTAAGGCTTGTGCAACCCTAATGGCTGGGGTTGGTTCCCTGACTGGGGATCGAACCCAGGCCTCATCGGTGAGAGCGCCGCATCCTAACCACTAGACCACCAGGAAACCCTTTAATTTTATGTTAATTATTAATAATTAATGATATTAATCTATGTGATGACACTGATCATGTTAATGATTTCTCACAATAATTATCAACAATGATTTAACAAGGTAGGAAACAGATCAATATCAATATGCAGAACTTTATTTCTATAAATCTCTGCAAGTATTGACATTTTTAAATGATCATGTTTGTACAGATTGTCAATTACGTAACATCCGTAAAAAATCAATGTGGAGACCAGCTAGCTCTAATCTAATATGAAACATTTTTTTAAGTTAAAAAAAAAAAAATATTGTCATTTTCAAATTCACACCAATGCAAGTGTGATTGAAAAAAGAATAGCAACAAAAAAACAGATGCAGCTATGGCGCTATGGTGAGCTATTTTTAGAAAAGGCCCGCGGGCGACTCATGTGGTCCATGCGGGCGACCATGTTGGTGACCCCTGATATAGAGTATGATTAGGACATTGTTTGAATATAAAAACACATTAAAATACTGCTTATCCGTTTAAATTATACATTTAAGTTGATATGACATTAATTTAACCTCTTCGTTTGCAGCATTTGCAGCATCGTTACAACATACTACAACATATCATTTTAAAAAATGACAAACAATACAGAAATTTACATGTTAGATCTGTTTATAGAAAGTATATAAAATGAACAGATTCTGTACATACTTGAAGTACACTCTTTATGCACTTAAGTGTGATTTGTTTGAACACACAGTCAGCAAAGTGAATTCTTGTTTTTCCCCCCATAAATCAGTGCTGTGGATGAATAAGGACATTTCACTGAGCAGTAAACACTACCATGTACTGGAGGGTTTTTGGCAAAAAAAACCCAACAAGCTTGTAATTTCTGATCGGTTCTGTAAATTTGGCTACAAATATTAGCCAGATGTGCATTGGCTTTCTAAAGACTTTGCTTCTTAGTCTTCGGGATGAAGAATTTATACAGAGTGTAGCAGTTCAGCACAACAGCTTTGTGTCAAACAGATGTGTGGAGATGCTTAAAAACCGAAAAATATACGTAGTTGACACTGATATCTAGGCAGAATTTATAAATATAAGAACTTTGACTGACTGGCTTTGGAGTGATTTTTTTTACACGCACATGTTAAAATAACACATTCGTAGGTTGTATCTCCCAATAATAATCGCGGATTTGTCGGTTTCTAGGGCTTGTGTTTCCTTTCAGCTGCCCCACAGCAGAGCGTTGCTATGAGAAAGTGTGATTATGAAAGCAGGAAGCTTCTTTGACTTCCCACTGGAGTCTGTCCTATCAGTGATAAATGGCTTTTTGCGTAGACTTGGGAACAGCCGACACATTTTCGTGACATTCTTGGTCCATTTTGAATTACTAAGGGACTACTGTACACAGATCAGCTCTCTGAGCTTATACCACTGCTAACACGCTTAGAGAAGTCCTTAGAGAAGGGTGTGTAGAGAAGGGAGGGACAGCTTTGACGTATAACTCTGATCCATGTAAATTCGAATGCATGGAATGTCACGGCGTATGAGAAATCATTTTCCTCCACTGACTGCGAGAAGAGGTGAAAAGTTTAGCAGATGCACGCAGGCCAGTAGACATCATATGACTAATGCACAACGAGAATCTGCGGAAAACACGTAACAATGATCACAGACCTGCGATACACTGTGAAAATGATACTGAAATTCCACTCCCTGTTAGGCCAGTGTATGGGTCGAACCAGTCTGACCCACATGCTGGCCTCGTGTCTCGGCAAAACACAAATAACAGTTTTATAAGGGTGATTCGAAAAAAAAAATTTAAAGAGGGGAGGGGGCTAATTGAATGTGCAGATGAGGGCCAAGAGGACATTGTTCTCCTGGAGCAGCCTTCCGTGCTTCATAAATCTCTAAATGACACTGACATTTTCCTCCGTGCCGAGGCTGGGTGATTAGTTTTCCTGCCTCCTGTACTCACGTGTACACGCACACAAACACACAGCATTATCATCATCATGCTTGGAGTAAAAAGGACTGAATAAAAAGCTAAAAAAAAAACAAAACCATCACCAATGTACCAGAGATGAGATATCTTCTGGGTATCAAAGAAAAAATAAACATGTCATTCAAACCCGAAATGGCATTCTGAAAATGAGAGCAAAACACACAAGGTGGAGCTCAGAAATGCAACTCGACATCATTCCATAAAGTAGGTTATATACAACTCATAATGTGTTTATAATGGAGTACATGATTACGATCAAAATATGCTGAATGGCTGCGCTAATGATTAACTGAGCTGCGTGTGTGTATTGCCGAATTCCAGAACCGGACATGACCTCATGCTCTGCTGTAGATGTGGTCGATCTCTTACCTGGGTTATGTGGTTCATCATAAATGATTAATGCCACACCAATAGAAAAAGATATGAATCGCAAAGCCAGAGGTATAAAGAGTACCTGAAATCGTACTTATGCAATATTATATATCCCTTACAGCAAAACTTGCTCCATTAAAAGTCCAAAGTCTCCAGTGCTTAGAGTATCTGATTTAAACAGGGCACAAGTATTTGATTCGTATTGAACGTAGGTTTAGAGATGCACTAGTCCTCAGAACCAAGACACGTGTTAGTGAAAAGTCGTAAACAGTTGATTTGTGAGGTTTGATTTCCTAAAATACAAATCGAATTGTTTACCTCAACACCGCATTAACCATCAACACAACAGCCCCATCAACATGCCAGAATGAAACGAAAAAGATAAAGTAGTAAAGAAATCTTTTAAAAAGTATCTTCAATTAACAAATCAAATGACAGTATCAGGTCACAATAGTAGAAGAACCAATGGACAAATAAAATGAATCATTTTAGATAAAGTAAAACCAAAAATTCAGAGCTGACTGTAATTTGACATTTCAGTCTCAGTGTATTGATTCAGCTTCAACAAAAGCTGTTTTGTAAAGTTTTTGGAATTTATTTAATCTCTTTTTGCACTAAAAATGAGGCCAGCAGTGTGAAAAAGTTACCTAATAACATTTTCAGTGCTGAGCCTTAATAACAGTTTGTAAAATTAAAATAGTAAATAAGTACATATATTCAACCATAAATGTAGTTAAGTGGAGAGTAAATTGTACTTATATCTTTGATACACAGTAAAACTAGAAAGTAGTCAAAACATGACTTAAGTACAGTAATAAAGTACATTTACTCAAACACCACTGATCAAAGCTAGCATGAATACACATTTTTTAAGTCAGTGTTTGATTGGAATATTTACACTGTGTGACACCAAACAGACACGATTGCTATAAATAGTGCGCTTGGGGAAAAAAGTGGTGCGTGGGAAAACGTTTGTCTTCGCTTCGACGACATTTGGATTGAAGTAAAACCTCAGTTTAGTAGTGCGCTAATGATCCAGTACGGGTCTTGCGTTAGTAGGACGGTTTTGGAGCAGGGTGTTTTACTGCATATATTAAAACAAGCACTACCTGTTTGACCTTCTCAGAAAATAAATGAATGCTGTGTGTACATGCCTTGTGTGTATTTGCTCTTGTTTGCTTTGTGTAACAATCATTCGAATAAAAGGACATTGCAGAGGCTGGAAATTCAACATATTTCTGTACGAAAAAGAAGTCAAGAAGCTTCACTTCGCTCCTAATCGGAGACTTGTATGCATTAATGTGCATCACAGTGTTACTAAGTACAGGTAGTCCCCGAGTTATGATTTTTCATCTTATGATGATGATGATAGCAATGCGAAAAAGTTGTAAATTACATTTCCGCGCGGCATTTTAATTTTCGTATGATATATTGGGACGCTTCCTATGTTCCCTGGTGGTCTAGTGGTTAGGATGCGGCGCTCACCGCTGCGGCCCAGGTTTGATCCCCGGTCAGGGAACCAACCCCAGCCATTAGGGCTGCACAAGCCTTAGTGCCGGTCCCAAGCCCGGATAAATGGGGAGGGTTGCGTTAGGAAGAGCATCCAGCGTAAAAACATGTGCCAAATCAAACATGCGGATGATCCGCTGTGGCGACCCCTAACGGGAGAAGCCGAAAGAAAGTTATATTGGGACGCTTCCCGCCTTGTGAGATGCCTTAATCTTTTAGTTGAGTCTAGTTGTTTTGTGTTAAAGTGTGTATTCTTTTCTGGGGGTTTTTTCCCCAATTTAGCTCTTTTTAACCGCATCACCAGTCACTAAAACAGTGGGTTTGCTCCGCCCTCCATCCACGAACCGGTGCTTGTTCAGGCGCCCGTTCAGGCGCCCGTTCCACACACAAATATACTGTAAAGTTTATACATTACAGTAGTGTAAATTGCTATGTTTTGCTAAATTATGTGCTGTCATTTGTTACATTTTTAACAAATTATAGTATACTACCCCACCATTCTTTAAGATTCCAGGGGTCAGGCTAAACCATGTCTCGACTTACGATAATTTTAGGTTACAATGGTGTCATTGTGACACATCTCCATCGTAAGTCTGTAAACAGCTCAAGAACACTGTTTCATTATATAGTGGTGCAGAACCAGAATGGCTTTCTAAGACACCAAAGACATTTATGGGGCTCTTAATGATTATACACATAAATATCACATTTGTTTTCTAACCATCAGTTACTTGAACACCGTTTTCATCTTCCTTTTCATACAGCTGTCATGAAACGCATAAAATCATAAGCCCTGTCCTCTTGTGTCTTTAATCATATCCCCAGAGAGTGAAGATTGAGGTGCTGATTCGGACTGTAGGACAAGTCATCTCCATTACAGCACTTTTGTGCTTTTTACTTACTTACTCTGCCTATCGGCTTTCTCTTACATTTTCTAGAATCATCTGTCAGCGAAATTTAGTTTGGCCTCTGTTCTCACTGCATGTGCATTAGTGCATGTGTACTGTAGGGGTGTGAGTCTTTGTGTGTGTGTGTGTGTGTGTGTGTGTGTGTGTGTGTGTGTGTGTGTGTGTGTGTGTGTGAGTGTTTTCACCGTTTTTTTTCCCTCTTCAATAAACAATGCGTCTGTGTTTGAAATCATAGTCATATTCCATCTGCTCCCTACTTCATCTCCAGGTGACAAGAAAAACACACTGAGTCATCTCTAGGCAGTAAGCACTTCTCATCTCATTCTTATGTTTCTTTCCTTTTCTTCTGGCCTATAAACTGAGCAAATCCGATTAATTTATGCAAATGAATGTGAGCGTTCGCTTGACCAGGCTTTTTTTTTTTTCTATGGAGAGGACTAAGATTATCTTTACCATCGATAGTTGCCATGGATACGCGGCTCATGTCTAAGAGGTCTTGTTGGCATTGCCGAGGCTGTAAACACTTGAGTGTACTTCAGACTTAATGGCCATGTTGCTGCTGCTTGCGCCATGCAATGTTATGGAACTTTGGTTTGAAACCAGGGTGCGTAACGAAACGATCCCGTCAGCTTCCCACGTTTAATGTGTTATCGAATGTCTTAATAGACTCAGGGTAGATTGCATGTTCCCCCAGTATGCCTGCACAAAATGATGAGCCATATTATGAAGGTAACGTTGAGAAGCCTCAAGCAAACCCTCACTAAACACAGGCGGGCTACACCCACAACTAAGTGGCATGAAGAATGAGAACTTTCAGAACATGGGCTGGGGTTTCGGGTGGTTTCCGGTTTCTGTTTGTAAGCCAACATTCCAAATTTACATTTGAAAATAACACTGTACATCGTAACAGATCACCTCACTGAATTAAAGACATGAACAAATGACAAATATGTGACAAATAAAGGCTATTCTTAAAGAAGATGCCAATCAATCTGGGAAAAAGTCCACATCTGACAGTGAGAGTCAAATGAACACTAAAGCATGTACACAGTTTCCAGTTAACTAAAATGTGCATGTGTGTTCTGTCATTTTTAGGAAGATAGGATTATAATATTTTCCATTTTATGAGTCATATAAAAAACAGTATATTTACCGACCAGGCATAACATTATGAGATTATTACATTATGATCGGTGAAGTGAATAACACTGAATATGTCCTGTTAGTGGGTGGGATATATTAGACAGCAAGTGAAAATTTTGTTCTCAAAGTTGAATAGAGAAGCAGAAAAAAATGGGAGAGCGTAAAGATTTGAGTGAATTTGACATGGGCCAAATTGTGATATCTAGACGACTCGGTCAGAGCATCTCCAAATCTGCAGCTCTTATGTAGTGTTCCCGGTGTGCAGTGGTCAGTATCTATTAAAAGTGGTCCAAGGAAGGAACAATGGTTAACCGGCTACAGGGTCATGGGCAGCGAAGGCTCACTGATGCACATGGGGAGCAAAGGCTGGCCCGATCCAACAGACGAGCTCCTGTAGCTCAAATTGTTGAAGAATTTAATGGTGTTAATGCTCAATGGATCAGGTCTGTTTTGGCGGCAAAATGGGGAACAACACAATATTTGGCAGGTGGTCATAATGTTATGCCTGATCAGTGGCCAGAGTTATGCTAAATCGGTGTATATTGAAGTGCTTTAATGGAAATGTTGCAAGCTAACACACTGACAGTATTCCAGACATAAACCTTATACTGTAGTTTTGTGCCACTAATGCTGTTATAGCCAGTAGCAGCTGAACAAAACTGGATTTCCATGATCATCTTACATGGGTAACTCTCAGAAATATATTTTGATCCAACTGAGTATGTTGAGGGCAGGAAATGAAGCGGAAAACCTAATTCTGACTTTATTTTAAAGGTCATTTCGTTAAGGGACTGGTACTATGTAGGCAACATGGACATCACCCTAAGGGGAGTAGTGGAACTGACTTCTCTGAACCACAAGGTGGACTTGCTAAATATCACATGTTTTGTATAACAAAGACTGCACTTGCAGATGCCTATTGAATAAGTGGAATTCCTCTTATCTGGCTCTGAGGTCATACTTTCACTATGAAAACAAGTCTTAGAGCTTTTAAGGTATTAAAGCAATGCTGATGCTATTGTAGCACACTAACAAGGACAAATCCTTTTATGACAGCGTGAGGCAGCAGATTTTACTCTTTTTTTTTGTTCATCAAAAGCACCATTAGCAAGTCAGGAGGCTCTTTTCTTTCTGTAAGATTCTTTGCATCACAAGTGTGGCATCCTCCATACAGTACCTGGTGGCGTGAAATACATTGATTAGTTTATCGGGTGAAACCTACAGTTAAACAGTTACCGACTGCCATCCTCAATCCTGAAGTAAAATCAGTAAAAATGGAGCACCTCAGGATCATCACTTTCCATATATTATTATCATCATTATTATTATATTCAGGGTCACTGCCGTTCCAACAATAATTTACCAACCAAACCGATTCGGTGGTGGTCCTTTTTCGGTGGTGGTACAAATCAACCGTATAAATTGTATATGCAATAAGGCTACTGGTGTAACTTGGACTTGGATAAGGTGGCGGAAAAACAGAACAGAACACTTTATTGTGCAGCTAGTTTTAAATTTGCTGTGCACCAATTCCATTTCAAACATCTGGATGAGGCCCATAACTGAAGCAAAGCCCCTTCATAAGGCTTTCGTTAAAACCAGCCCAAGGGAAGGCCTGTTCAGAACTTGCTATAAATCATAAATTTTTTTCACTAAGTTTCTCTTTTCCCTCTAAAGCAATCTGTTTAGACAGCTGAAACTTTCCCTAGATCATTTTATCCCGTTTAGAAACATGTGATATTTGCGACTGAGTGGTAACTTTAAACTTAAGACCTAAAACTGGGCCAATGGCTCCATCGATTTGACATATTTGCACTTTGAACAAATGCGAAATGTTTAGTTTAAGATTCTAATCTCTAAACGAATCCATTTTCCAGTTCTCTCTCAGCACTAAACAGATGGCAGCCTGTAATCTGCAGATGAAATAAAAGAATACTAATCATACCAGTGACAACAAACATGTTTCTGGTGCAGTTTTGCTGCATTTTGCCACACTGTGCCGGCACCTTTAAATTTCATGTTCCATCTGCGCTGGCACGACTCCACTTTATGAGTCAGTGTCATGCTGGAAATGCTTATGCAGTGTCTTCTGGTTTCGTGCTGCTAAAGACACTCACACCCCTGTAGTGGCCCAATCTGGAACCTATCTCACCTTTCTCTACCTGTTGTTTTCTGCCCACCACGACTGATATTTACTGCAAACATATCAGAGATTCTCCTCTTTTTTTTCTCCTTGTTTAGCTTCAAAACAACAGCAAAGATGAACAAAAAATGACAACGTGGAAAAACAATATTCATCATCCAGAACACACGGTTTATTGCACACGTTTACGATAAGAGAGGTGTGGTGGCTTTGTGAGAAATGCAAGGGTGTAACGCAGTGCTGACAGTCTGGAGATCAGGTGTATGTCACGAAGGGGCGGAGTAGATGTTTGTTATGGATTGAGTTGTCTTAGGGTTTTTTTGTTGCTATGACATATTGTGCACAGTTTAAAGCACAACCAATTGAATTGATGTCAATCTAGCATATTCTAGCATATTCTATATGTAAACTAGTGTTGATTTGAGAACGATATTGTGAACACGCACGGTACGTTGAGGACAAGAAATTAGAAACTGTCCACCATCACAAATCAGCATGCGCTTTACATTTCAAGCGCAGCTTGAACACGGATCAGGTCACTAGTTCATAGGATGATAATAAACCAAACTAATAGACAAAAGACAGACAGCTTTATCCTCCTTCTCTGCACTATGAACATTTATAACCCCACAGAATGATCCACACATCTGGGTTCAGATGTGGCCTGTACTATTACCAACACATGTCAGAGAGAAGATCTGCGAAGGAAGGAGGTTCTTTAGTACGTTTATTGAGTCTAAATCGCTCTGTCAGGTATTAAACAGCTGTGTAAAATGTCGATATCACAGCTTTCATGGATTTCCGAGTTTTTACGATGTCTCTTGTATGAATTCTGTGACAGAATCAGGTGCAATGATGCGAATTCCCCTTTAAGCAGACAATAGTAGACTAAACTTAATATTAATACCACTGAGAGGATAAATTTGTGTGTGTGTGTGTGTGTGTGTGTGTGTGTGTTAAAGCAATTAAAGTTCTTCATATGTTATTAGATGGATCTGTTTTTCCAGACCTCTTTCTGCATTTGTTAAATGAATATACACAGAGGCAGACTGTACAGCTTCTTCCCAGTAATTGCCATTTCAAGCACACAAATACAGTTGATACAATATTTATAGAATTTCAGATAAATAAGAAATAATATTAGTGGACAGAATACAAATATATTCTCCTACACTTCTAAGGCATACTGATTAGTACTGTAGTATGGGGGTAGGGAGGACGCCATGGTCTCCCCTTGTCGAAAGGGAGGCTTGGCTGTGATGACGTCAGAGAGTCAGCAGCCAATCGTTGAGCGTCTTTGTCGCCCCCACCCACCCACCCACTCAGGGAAAAAAAACACTCAAGGACACAGAGCAGGTTTATAATCTGGTGCATAAACATGGATTATTTCACATATTGATATATTTTATTATCGTTGTTTATTATGAGTAGTTTATCTTTCTGTATGTAAATGTATGCTTGAAAAAAAAATGGTTTGTAAAGCAATAACATGATATGACAATATATTTAATACTGAGGGGGAAAAAAAGGCACAAGAAATGATATTTGCTTATGTTTTTCTCTGTGTAGGTAACGAAAATCTAAAACCGCTCTAACACGTACATGCTGCTATATGGTGAAAATATCACTATGGGTGGAAACAGCCAATCGGCGTTTGAGGCACGGGAACGACGCGGACTAGAACTGTCCAATCACATGGCTGATTTGGTGCTGGGGCGTGGTTAATGTGCATTGGAGTCGCCGCCCCACGTGAGCTCCAAGAGGCGGATTTGCTATAAAGCGTCTGTGTAACTGGTTTAAAGGGCAGAGTTGTAAAAACTCCCAGGCAGTGTGGGAGGCAGGTTTTGGCTAGAAACAAGAAGAAAAAAAATACAAAATAAACAACAACAACAACAACAACAAAGCGTCGGCGAACGGAAAAACAATATATATAAAGAAAAAAAAGAAATAACACGCTGGAATAAAATCTAACGAGATCATTGAGGAAGCCATTAAACTACATCCGGGAACCTCCACCAGAATCGTGCTCGTGCCTGTAAGTACCAGCTGGGTTTTAATTCTAATGAGAATAATGTTTTCTCCAGTTAGAGAAATACAGAAGATGTCTCTCTTAGTGTGTTTTTCCTTTCTATCAGTGCTCATATACAGCAGGAGATGTTTATAATGCGTCGCGAGCACACTACATTATATAGGGTTATATAGGGATCAGGTGTTCTGGTAGTATCCTAGACTCTTGGACTGGAGATGATCATCATGATGATGATGGTGATGGTGGTGGTAATGATGAACTGCATTTAGGTTCAGAGCTTCTGTTTATCATTAATTTTCTCCCTTAGTCATAGTGCTGAATCCCATTCAAGATAATAAAGTCAGCAGGTTTTGAAGGATCATCATGGGTGGCGTCTTGGTAGTGGTGTCCATAATCAAGTTGATGACAGTCTTTTGGCTTCATTGAGGACCTTGAAACAAAGCATTTGAAAGAGCATCGAGGAAATGAAGGGTGAAGGATGGGGAAAAAATGCTCTGTCTAGATCATTTTGGAAGTCTGATTGGGTGGTGGTGGTGATCAGTTATTATAATCCATGAGAAGAAAGGTTGTACTGTACTAATTTGGTCAGGCTTGGTGTGTGTGTGTGTGTGTGTGTGCGTGCACCCTGTTCACGTCGTCAGATTATTGGCTGCTGTGTGGAGGAAACCTGATCTCCACGGCTGTTGCGCAATGTCATCTCCAAGTGTCGCATCGTTCAGAAATGCCCTATATATCACTGATGGAGAAGGGCTGCTCCGACAGGGTCCTAAAGGCAGGCTGGATGGCTGATTTTGTTTCTTTCCTCTAAGCCGAAAGCATGTCCGATTTATCAATCCGCGGCGAATGTGGCGTTCGAAAACCGTGTAAACATTGTGACGCTTTTTTAGTATGAGATGCTTGAGTTGTTTTGCGTTTCCTTCTTCATCTTGCCTCTTTTTTCCCTTCCTAAGGATAGAGAAGACTTCCCTGTGGAACGAGGAATCTCTTACCAGCAGCCAGCCGTCTTGTTTGTCCCAACCCGAACCGGTCACTTTACTACTGCCTAGGAGGTTTTTGCAACGCTCGGCTCTAGCAGCTCTGGAAGGCACGCGCACTTGCAACTGTGAAGCAGCTATGCAGCTTGAAATCCAAGTAGCACTCAACTTCATCATATCCTATCTGTACAACAAACTCCCTCGGCGTCGGGTGAACATCTTCGGCGAAGAGCTCGAACGGCAGTTGAAGAAGAAGTATGAAGGCCACTGGTACCCTGACAAGCCATACAAAGGTTCTGGGTTCAGGTGCATTCACGTCGGCGAGAAGGTCGACACGGTAGTGGAAGAAGCAGCCAAAGAGAGCGGGCTCAACATCGAAGACGTCCGGAATAACTTGCCTCAGGACCTCAGTGTGTGGATCGACCCGTTCGAAGTCTCCTACCAGATCGGGGAGAAGGGACCCGTCAAGGTGCTTTACGTGGACGATAACGGCGAGAACGGGTCCGAGTTGGACAGGGAGATCAGGAACAGTTTTAACCCCGATGCTCAGGTCTTCATGCCAATCAGCGACCCTGTGGGGGTCTCCTCTGAGTCTAGCTCTCCGTCGCCCCCGTTCGGCCAGTCGGCTTCCGTCAGCCCCTCGTTCATGCCACGCTCCACTCAACCTTTGACTTTCACCACAGCCACTTTCGCCGCCACCAAGTTCGGCTCCACCAAAATGAAGAACAGCAGCCGCGGCGCTAACAAGGTGGCCCGCACGTCTCCCACCAACCTGGGCCTGAATGTGACCAGCCTACTGAAACATAAAGCCATGTCCAATTCCATGCATTCTCTCTACAGTCTCGGTCTCGGAGCTCCGTCGCAGCCGAAAGCATCCGCTCTCTCTCCTAATGCCAAGGAGTTTGTTTTCCCAAACCTCCAGAGCCAGGGGAGCTCCAACACCATGTTCAGCACCGAGAATCCTCTCAGCCTCAGCCCTCTGCAGTACAACAATGCCTTCGACGTGTTCGCAGCCTACGGGAGCCTCAACGACAAGTCTCTCATGGATGGCCTGAACTTCAGCCTAAGCAGCATGCAGTATTCTAACCAGCAATTCCAGCCAGTCATGGCTAACTAAAGAATCCAGAATTTATTTATGAATTATTGTTGGCAAAAGGAAGGAGATAAAAATGACGCACACTTAAAAAAAAAAAAAAAAAAAAGACATAAAAAAGAATTGTGGAAGTGAAGGAAAAAAAAAACAAAAAAAAAAAACAATCCCAATCTATTAGTCACTGAAAAGAGCATGTGCCCAAGGGTGTTGTCTTACTGTGCCCCCTTGAGTTTGTTTCTACTAAAAGCTTGTTGTATATGTCCAAGCTTGGTTACTTTCACATCATTTTTAGATTTTTTTTTTTCCCTATTTTTGCCAACAAAGCACAAAATTTTTTACTGTTTTAAAATATATAAATAAAAAAAACACAAAAACAAAAAATAGCTTCAAGTTCTGGCCTCTTACAGTATTTTCAAGTTGGTTAGAACTTGGCTGATTTTTAAGAAATTGGCACTAATGAATATATCTGGGGTTACTTGGTCTTTTTTTCTAATTGTATAATTTAATTGAGTACAGAGTTTGTAAAGTATCAGAGTATATATTGTTTCTATGACACTGTATTGCGTTTATATCTTTTTACTTCTCCAGTGATCTGTGATGGCTGCAGCAGCTTTATGTATGTGTGCGTGTATATATACACATGCATATGCACACATACATTGTTTTTTTTTTTTTTTTTTTAATAAATTAAAAATAAAGAAAGAAATCCACCTTTAAAATAGATTAAAGAAAAAATCTGAAGGTTGTGTACAGGCTATACTTTAACGTTGGAAAAGTCAGTGTAGGGATATTTAGGTTTTTTTTTTTTTTTTTTTTTTTTGGAGAAACAAGAGATGTATTTTCTGTTAAGAGTTGAAGATTTTTGCTATATTAAAGACAATGTAAACGTATATATATTAATTTTGTACCTACATTGTGCAATACTTGATAAAATACGGTATAACAAAGTATTTTGAGTCAGTGTCTTACACGTGAAGAGGGACTGAAATAGTTTATATTAAGTTTGTATTAAAATGCTTAAAAAATATATGCTTGTCTTTATTTTTTTCATATTTGCACCCTGGCCTTTTTTCAATAAAAGCAACTTTAGTATATAAAAACAAAAAAATGTTTCTGCATGATTTATTTCCTTTTTTTTTTTTTCTTCATCATCTTAATGTATATTAGTCCAAAGACCAAGAGATCAAAATGATTTTTTTATTTTAATTGAATTGATGCATTAATTCAATTGGATTAAATCTGGTCAAAATGTATAGATGTACAGGTGAAGGTTCAGGATGTTAAAGGCATACTTGTGCTTATCATAGTCTCTCTGTCTCTGCTTTCATGCTTACAAGCGCCTGCTCATTAAAGCCGAACCTCAGCCAGTGTGCTGATTAAACCAATGCTCAGGGACTGATTTTTTTATCCTTTGTTTTCCCAACAAGAAAGACATCAATAGTCCATTCAAGGCATGAACTATTGATCCGATTTTTTTAAATCTCTAGCCACATGTCCACTGAAAGGTTATCACCTATTAGTCACTTGGAGGTTTTTGAGATTCTCTCACACACACACACACACACACACACACACACACACACACACACACACACACGTTAGCATTCAGACTCACTCGTTTCAAGGCGAAATTTTTTTTTTGGTTATACTCGAACAGTTGACTGATTGTACTGCTAATTAGTGGTGTGTAAAGTAAATTGCTTTTGGACCTTGTAGAAGCTTCTAGTATGACGAGAATGAGCTCATGAGTGTTTATTTTGTTCTGGGTTACATGAGTGTAGGACATTTAGCACATGGGGGTAAGGAGCATTCTCAACATCCAAGTGTCAAATAATGTTACTTCATGCTTTTGGTGCAAATGAATTACAACTGGGATAAATAGCAACAGGCTACATTTTGTTTCGTGCATCTTCTCTTAAGGAAAAGTAAATGGAATAAAAAATGTAAGTTTGAGTTTTCTGCCTGAAACCTTGTTATTTAATATGAGGCCCATAATGTTTTATTTTCCTTTGCATAATAACCATGCTAAAGAGTGGTAAATACCAGCTTGTGGACTTAATACAGTACATTTATTGGACTTTACTCTGAGTAATCACATTTGTGAGGAAGATGTGCTCTATTTCTTCGCACATGTACAGTTCTATCTCGTTGGAACCTCCGTAGGTCTGAAGGAGCTTGTTACTGGTGTGGACGTACCAACCTTGCTATTAATCTTGAAACGTGTGCTTTGTTTTCCCAGCTGACTCTAAGCCCCCCTCTGGTGCGAGCTGAAGATTAGAGCGTACACAAAGCCTCCTTGTTTATTTCCAAAAGCAAGCTGATAGCGTGAACCCGGATACAATCGGATATCGGAAAACTGTATGCTTAGCTGTATGCATTGT
>NC_060890.1:6200654-6215654 GCF_014805685.1 Silurus meridionalis | reverse complement strand
TGCTTCGCTTTGGGGCTTTTGACCTTGGAGCTGTGGGAGAGGAGAATCCCAGAAACATGATCCCCATTCAAAAGTTGTTGAAGCACAAATGGGTTTATGTCCAACATAAACAAAATAAAAAAATGGCAAAATGAAAAAAAAGGCATGCTTTCTATTCAATCCGTCTTATGAACAGGGTTATTTAAAGTATATCAATATTAGACGGTTCCATACTTTCTGATCTTTTGCACCTTGTGTGCTTTATAGGTTACATAGTATGTGCCAAACAGTATCAGGGGTTTTGCATGGTGAACCAAAAAAAACCATACTTTGGCTCCATATTAGTCAAACAAATCACACGGCGTGCAAAAGGGCAGCGTATCTTTACTGTTCGTTATTTATTGTAAATCAGATTAGGATTATAATGAGTATGTGTCTTAGATTTTTTAGGCATGAAACAAATCCCAAGTACTAAAATAAACAATTATTGAAGATGAATGAAGGTTTCTGCAGGTTTCACCAAGTCAAATCTAAGACATTTTAAGACCTTTTTAGACCATTAAGAATAAAATCTAAAACCCATATCAGGACATCACAAACATACACAAATACGCTGTTTGCAAACGGCCTTAACCGAGTCCTAAAATTCATTGTTTTCATGCAGAGTATCGCTAAACTTGCACTTCCACACAGCTGAAAAATGTAATTCGTTTTGCGTCTGTGGTACAATCCGAGAGATTCGCACCAATTACAGAAAGCTGATTGGTTGTTGCATGTGGGTCTCGATTGGAGTCGTAATACAGCGAATTATATTTGGAACAAAAACATTCTAATGTGCTGCAGGAGCATTTCAATGAGCGTTAAATGAAGCGCTACATGGGAAAATTGCGAACTGTTTATAATTATTTAAGGCCTAGAAGAGCTAATTTTAAGACTTTTTAATACCTAAAATGTAGATATTTATATTATAGTCTTTTTAAGACCCCACAGAAACCCTGTTCTGGAAATAAGCAAACCCCAAGTACTACAGTAAATCTAATTACTGGAGGTAAATGTTAAAAAATATACACTAGTATGTCCTGATGTGGGAAAGGTTGCATTTTAAAAATCTCTCTCAGGCACATTAGATTAAAAATCCTGCCAAATGATTCGACATCTGGTGGAGCCCAAATATGAACTTGAGCTGTGGTCAAGGAACTGCAACATTTTTACTAATTATTATTTATATTGCTCGGTTTTCCCAGTCTTTCGGTTTAAATATAGTGTTCAGGTTTAGGCCACACCCAGTTAAATCTGAATACAGATCCTGATTACTCAAACACTAAACAAACATTCTGAATAACAGCATTGCGTTACACCTCTAGTGCACACATATACTAGATGAACAAACGTGATGGGAAACCTGCCCAATGGAATGGTTCTTCTCTAATCTGGGAAATATCAAACATGCTCCAGCATGACAATTCCCAAATACATGGGTTTGAGAGAAAGATCTCGAGTGGCCTGCTACAAAGATCTGATCTCAACCCTATTAAAGAAATTGGGAACGTTGACTGAACATCAGGCCTCATCAGTACCTGACTTTACTACACCCCTTGGGGCTGAATGAACATAAATCTCTACAACCTCACTCAAAAATCTAGTGGAACATCTTCTCAGAAGAGTGTAGGTTATTTTAACAAGAAATGGAGATTTTCAAAAAGCACATCTTAGGACCTGGAGTCCATAGTGAATGATGTTTGTTCAAATATCTATTTTAGAATGGCTGATCCAGAGGTTAGATGCAGCTGCAGAGGTTTCCCTGGCTCACCTCCTCTCTGGGCTGAGTACAGCATCTCTGTCCGGTCTCTCCCTGCGTTTCTCAGGCTTGGTGCGTCCTCGAAGCGCCATGTGGCTGTCTGTGCTGGCGTCCGAGTCCAGCGAGCTGATGGAGCCGCTGATGTGCGAGCCGTTAGACAGCAGACTGCTCCCTGAGGGGAATGGTTCACTGTGGGCGGGCGATGGGCACCTGGGAACACCACCCAGCAAGCCTGCGGTCGGGGAAACCAGGTCCTGCGGGGGCTGGGACATACACGGGGAAAAGGAAAACGCGCTCCGGTCCACCTCATCTCCATTGACAGAGCCCAGATCTGCTTCCTCTGCAGAGGAAAGAACGTGAGACATGAAAAGGACTTTACATTCATTATTTTAGATTAATCTTTCCATGGAATATAACCAGAGCGTAGAGTCGTTCGTGTGTGTGTGTGTGTGTGTGTGTGTGTGTGTGTGTGTGTTCGCTCGGCTGTTTGTTCTACGAGGGCATGAACAAACAATCACGTGTATGCAGATCAGGCAGGGTGGGAAATGTTCAGGATCAGGGACGTTCATGGTCCCATCACCTGCTATAGACAGTGTCTTCCTTCCTGCGTTCCCTGCTCAAGCTGACTTTTGCTAAACAATTATACATGTATTAAGGTAAATAAGCCTTATTTATTAAATTATACAAGATTACTGACCCAGTCGATAAGACATCAGAATTTGGCCCGTGTCAAACTCGCTTACGTTTTCCCATTTTTTCCTGCTTCTGGCATGTCAACATTTCTCAAGGTTCCTGCAGCTTTTTAGACCTTTATTGGACCATTAAGAATGAAATGCAAGACCTGGGTTGGGATCAGTTTTATGCCTGTGGTACAATCAGAAAGAGATTTGCACCAATAACAGAAAGCTGATTGGATGTTGCATGTTGGGTCTCATTTGTAGTCAAAATACAGCGAATTAGATTTGGGGAAAGTTATGCCTAGTCGGTGTATTATAAATATTACGGGATGGAAACCAGCGAAGTTATACTTCTATAAGAACGTCGGGATTCCCGCATACCTGCAGGAGTGAGCAGTGAGCCCTGGGGCGTCATATCTGGTGAGGACCATGCCTGCGACACCTCGGCTTCTCTGCTCTGCAGCTCCTCCTGCCATATGATGGAGCTGGAGTCTGGAACTTTCTCCGCCTCTGGGATTCCCGAGCCAGTCACAGCTACTTTGGCCGGACCGGGCTCCTGAGGGAAAGACAATTTTCCTCAGCACTGTGGATAGGAACGCTGCTTTCACTCACATAGACCCCCGTTCTGAATAAAGCTCTCACACACCTGAGACGTTGTTGGCTCTACCTTGCGCTTCTTCTTTTGATTTTGCTTGTTGGTCCTTGGATAAACAACTAGCTGCTCGCTCCACCTGGGGGGGAAAAAAATAACGTTCATCAGAAAACCTGCAAATGCTGCAACACCTGGAGAATATAAACAGCGCAGACACACACCCGTTAATAAGTTCTTTGTTGTCCCCCCGGATGTAGTATTCCTGTTCAGGCGTGATGATACACAGTGCGTTCTTCTGGCCAGTCTTCGGTTCGGCATCAATCACATCCGTGCACAGGTTCATGTTGACGGTGCCTTGCGGTAGTGTGCTTGGCTGTGAGGGGAAGCAGATGGAAAATTTAATTCCCCCCCCCTCAGTCTAGCTCACAAAGGAAGTACATGTCAGTGTTTTTGCCAAACAAACATTTAATGGGGGGGACGTCACCATAATCAAATTCCAAGGCAGTATTGAAACAGTCCTACACTATGCAGACAAATGATTGTGGACACTTAACCATAATTATAATATCTGCTTTTTGAACACGACATTCCACATTCAGTCCACGTTCCCTGTTATAATAACGTTCACTCTTCTAAGAAAAAGTTCCACTAGAGTTATAGAGATTTGTGCTCATCCAGCCACAAGTGAATATTAGTGCACAAGTTGCCAAATGGTCGACATTTTCAGGGGTTCAGCTCGTTGAAGGTCTTTCTGTTCTCAAGGGCAGAATTACACGTTTGCTCTTTGTTCTAACGTGCGGTCAATGATGAAAACGCAGACGTGTAGTGTACGTGGTCAGAATAGTACCATTTAGCAAAATAAGTACCTTGGACTTGTGCACAGAGTCATTGTCGTGCTGGAACAGGATTTTCCTCGGTCAAGTGAAGGGAAAATATCATGCTACCAAAGCCGAAGACAAATGTGTCCCAATGCTTTTGTCCATATTTTTATTTATATATAAATATATAAAATAAATAAATAACTGTGCGTTTCATGTGCTTTAAAAATTTTATTGCACACGGCTCCATCCTCAGATGGCCAGAAAACAACGAAGAAATAATAAAACAATAAACAAGCACTGTGGAGTGTTAAAAACTACACTCTTACTAGTTACAATTAACAAAAATAGCACGGGGTATAAAGTATCATTCAAAGACATTGTTTACAATGAATGTGATTTTATGCACAGTATGTGAAAAAGGATTCTTACTAAATTCATCCTAAAAAAAAAAAAAATGTTTTTTTCGGTCAAAATATTACCACTTTACATTTCACATAAAAAGCTGATCTCGGCACTATTATGGAACAGCACGTTATGAAACTATCGATATTGTGAAATTTGATCACTTCGGGTTGTGTGCTCAGTGTCCCGTGTCTGTTTGTTGCTCAAACACTGTAAAACAACCTACTGAGAAAAAGAAAAGAAAAAAAAAAAAAAGAAAAAAAGGCACTATGCATATCATATACTCATCACGCTCTGTTATAATGCCGACTCAGGAAGCCTTTATCAGAGCGAGAGGCCAGGCCGGGGAATACAGGAAGCAGCAATGTACAGCCCTAATCTCGTGGTGTGGAAAAGGAATCTCAGCCAAATCCCGAGAAGGAGAATAATCAAACATGCTTAATCTTGTCTCTACAAGCAGAACAACGCGTGACCCACAGTGGTACACAAACCTTGAATTAAAGTAAAGATGCACTCAGTAAAAGTAAAAGTGCTCCCTTTAAACTTTCACTTGAGTAAAAGGTGCAAAAGTGTTTGATTTATTATAATGTTCCAAAAAATTAAATTTTTGTCACGAGACTCTTTGCCTAATTAACTCATCGATCTATTAATAGAATGATATTAAAGGGTCAAACACTGATTGATATCTAATATAATTACCATGAGCCCAAAACCTTCTTTTCAACTGCTTCATAAAAATCGTGCAAATGCGGCCACGGGCTTTGTGGTGCGTTTGAGTCAGGAGTTTCTTCCATCATTTATACTCTCGAAATGTCTGTTTCTGAACTGACGATGGACTGCATTTTCGTGATGAGTAGATGCCACCGAGCGGCGATCAAAACTGATTGTTGCCTTCCTGAATGTTTGACCAGTTAATTTTTTCACGCATCACATTGTCTGATTTCTAAAGAATTTATTTGCAAATTATGGTGGAAAATAAGTATTTGGTCACCTACAAAAAAGCAAGATTTCTGGCTCTCACAGACCTGTAACAACTTCTGTAAGAGGCTCCTCTGTCCTCCACTTGTTACCTGTATTAACGGCACCTGTTTGAAATCGTTATCAGTATAAAAGACACCTGTCCACAACCTCAAACAGTCAGACTTCAAACTATGGCCAAGACCAAAGAGCTGTCAAAGGACACCAGAAACAAAATTGTAGACCTTCACCAGGCTGGGAAGACTGAATCTGCAATAGGTAAACAGCTTGGTGTGAAGAAGCAACTGCGGGATTTTTTTTTCTAATTTTTGTCTCTTATAGTTGAAGTGTACCTATGATGAAAATTCCATGCCTCTCTCATCTTTTAGGAGAACTTGCACAACTGGCGGTGGACTAAATACTTTTTTGCCTCACTGTAAATAAAAAGAACGACAGATTTTGCAAAATGTGGTTGTCATAAGTAATATATTTGACTAGTGAAGTAAAAATCTCCTTAAATGGAAACACGTCAGCAAAGTACAGATACACACAAAAGCTACTAAAGTACAGTAACGAATGGCGTTTATTTCATTACTGTTCACCACTTGTGACCCACTTGTGCGTCCTGGACTTTCAGCTGTTAAGAGGTTTGGCTTCATGGTGGCACATCTCACCGTTTCTGCCTGAGCTGTTATCAGCCATTTTGCGGCCCCTCGATGTAAACCAGGTGCTGGCTGTTTCCTGGCTCCTTTTATGGCCATTTTAAGTGGATCTCGCTTTATTAAAAGCCGCCAGCGAATGTCGGCGACTGCCAAATATGGCTATTACAGCGTGTCACAGCGACACAACTGCAGCACTCGTTCTGTCTCACTAGACAGACTGCTTCTGAGAGGATAAGAAAAAAAAACTGCGTAATGAGACACCGGGAGTTCACATGAGCCAGAAGTGCATAGTAAATAATAGCGCCATCGCTCAGAACAAAAGCACTGCGAGAACAGTTGACACAGACCGTAAGATCAACTATCCCGCACGATACAGAGCGCAAACATGAGCACGGAAAGAGCTCGTAGCCAACTGGTACGGTAATGTTTATGCGACACAATTGTCTGAACTTTGCACTCAATGGGGGGTGGAAAACTTTGGGTTTTTTTGTTTTTAGATAAGACAAAAGCAACAAATCAGTCTTGTAAAAGAAAAAAAAAAAAGAGAAGGCACTAAAGAGTCTTATTATACAATCAGGGTAACAAATGGCTGAGTTTTTGGCAACACCACAAAGAGAGCGAGTCTTGCCAAGTCTGGCGTTTAAACGCTTTACGTTAGCGCCCCAAACCAAGGGGATCAAATTACATGCTTCTATTGTCTCGGCTTTGGGTGACTAGCTGATTATTTTCAGAAGTTATATTATTGGACACACACACACACATCCTCAATAACTACGCAAAAAACCAAACATTTTCTTTGTTTGGAGACGAATGAGACCGTCCAAGAGAAGAAAAATGTAGACAAACTATTGAGAAGCATTGAGATTGTATTGCAGATGCACATTAGACAGCATGAATGTGTCTTGACTTGCAGTGCATTTAATCAAACTGCAGGGTTGAAGGGTGAGCGACAACACCCCCTTCCTCCAAACACCCCCCCACCCCCTCCCCCAACACCTACAACTTTTGAGGCTATACAATAAACTCTGGAAGCATTTAATGAACAGACCCGCCAGATTGCTTCATCCGAGCTGCTTTAAGAGCAGATGAGTGATGACCCTCAGCCCCTCTACCCCGTCTGTCTTCTCCAGATGATTTGATTTAAGCTTTCTAAACACAGACTCTGGTTACAGAAATAGGTATTGCGGTCGCGCCGTTCGGTGGAATGAGATTCTCCGAGCATTTTTTGCATTTCCATGTGGTTTCAGGGGGCTAATGTTCTCAGAGAATGGTGACGTCACGATGGCCCTCTTCGCTGTTTCACCAAATAAGGGCATATCGGGGGGAACGCTCTTCTGAGCGCAGGCTTCGCGGTTCGAGCATCTCTTTCTCTCGCAGTCCTGCTCCTGCTCGTTTCGAAGAGCTCGGCGTCGAGCATTGAAACGTGTGTAATGATTATCGTTCGTGATGCTGATCTCGGTAGACAGAGGAATAAGTTGTGGACAAAGGCTAATTATAAGTGGGGTCAGCAAAATAACCATCCCAAATCCTAGTTTCCACTTTTTTTACATGAAAACCAAATAAAAAGAAAAAAAAACAGAAAATGGGAATCTGTCCACAATACCGAACAAATGTCACAAAATGCATTAGGATGAGGATCTCATTTTATAGCAATTCCCTCTTTTGCTGTTATAATAACCTCCATGTTTCTGCAAAGGCTTTCTACTAGATGTTTGAGCATGGCTGTGAGGATCTGTGATCTGTCAGACAAGGGGGCTTTAGATTTGGTCGGCGTTCCTATTAACGCCAAAGGAGTTCAATGGGGTTGTAATCAGACTAACGCATGTGGTCAGAATGGCACCAGCCAGCACCATTGATACCACCTCGCATTTATGGAGCTTGCTTTGTGCACCATTAGGGTGCAGGGACAAGTTTGAGCAAACAAGTTTGTGCTTTAAACGCAACGAAAAAACCCACAAAAATGCGTTTGTTCGGTGTCCAAATACTTTTGCCTCTAATGTATAGGTTTACCAGCCAGAAAGAAAAACACATCCCTACTGTCTTCTGGTTTGCTCATGCAAGTCATCACACTGTATTATTTCACATTAAACAATAGCAGCTCAGCCGGCTAAATCATTCTTACCCTAGTCAAATGAAAGTTTATTTTTGGAGCCACTTGAGATCAAAATTTCTCGACTTTATTTTTATTTTCGCCTTGTCCTCCAGACCAGCGCTTCCCTGACCTAATTCTCCAGCTTTTCCTGAGAAGGGGGGGCATCTCGGCCCAGATGAATAGCAAGCGCAGACAATAGAACTGACAGAATCTTTAAACCTCTACAATTGAAGGAAAAGCGATACCACACTGAACTTGTTCCCGAGCGCACGCTCTCGACAGTTACGGCAACTACGTGACTCTGCTTCTGGTCTCACTGTGCTGATGCACAGCGCGTATTGAACTGGATCGAACTGAAACTCTGGCGATCTGAACAACTCAGGGGTGTTCAGAGCGTGTGGGCCTCACAGATTAAACACAAACGCTGTAATCTCTGTGCCTGATCAGGCAGCCAAGTTTCCCCTCATGACACACTGCAGCGAATTAAACCGGCTCGATCGCGCCACGGGGCCACTTTGCATCCGCTTCCCACTGCACTTCATCATTCACTTACTTGAATGAATAAGAGACATCACATGATGCCTTTATTCAGTGTATGACCTCAGCATGTTGTGGAGAGCAAGTGCCAGGAAAAAGAGAACGCTTTTATAAATAATAAGGGTGCTTACCGACTCGTCCAGAGCGAAGCGCAAGCAGCCGTGTTCGTACAGCACAAGAAGCGCCGCTGCCATTTCTGTGCAGGGGGGGAAAAAACATTACAGCGCTTTAGAACCATCGCAGAGGATTTGTCAAGGTTTCAACGAGTCAATTTAAGACCTTTTAAGACCTCTTTAAGACCATTATGAAGGAAATTTAAGACCCATATCACAAACACATGAATGACCTTAAATGAGGCCTAAATTACTTTCCTTTAAGTAGAGATCGCTAAACTTGCACTTCCCCACACCGGAAAATTAAGATTTATCTTTTACGTCTGTGGTACAGTCCATGAGAGATTCACACCAATTTGTAGTCAAAATACAGGGAATTATATTTGGAACAGGCGAAAGAAAGAATTAAAGTACCAAGGAAACAAACAAAACAAAACAACATTCTAAAGTGCTGCGGGAGCATTTTAATGAGCGTTAGAGAAAACGTTACATTGAAAATAGAAAAATTAAGACCCGTTTAAAATTTGATTTAAGACCTAGAACAGCAAATGTTTTTAAAGACCTAAAATTTCGATTTGTAAAATTTGACTTTTTTTATAATAAGACTCTGCAGACACTGCTTTCTAATCAACTTCTGCCTTTTTAAAGAGGTAGCAAGAGCATAGGAAGGACAGGAAACGGATCACTTCTTACCCGAGACCGCTGCATCGGATTGTCAAAATCCGTTCCCTCTGGAGCCAAACACAGCCAGCCTCCATAGATCGGTTTCGCCTGTAAAAGACAGGACAAGATATGAAACGCCTAAACATTAACAAGATAACTGACAAGTTCATACTGCCAAAGCGTTCATCACTGCATCTGCACCACTTTCCAGGTGCCATTGCCCCGGATTGCAAAAGAACTTGTGCGAACAGCAAATCTTTAAATAAACAGGGTTTCTGCAGGTTTCACGAAGACCATTAAGAATGAAATTTAAAACCAATATTACAACAGACACATACAAATACATTGTCAGCAACTGGCATTAACTGAGCCCTAAATTAATTTCCTTTAAGCCAAGAATCGCTAAACTTGCACTTCAAACTAACTGAAAGCTGATTGGTTATTGCGTGTTGGTCTCATTTGAAGTCGTAAAATTAGATTTGGAGACACCATGGAAACAAACCAAAAAAAAATTATTACGACCTGTTGAAATTGATTTAAGACGCAAAACTGTAAATTTAAGACTTTTTAAGAACTAAAATTTTTTTTTACTCCCAAAGAAACCCTGATAAACATGTTCATGCGTTTGATATACAAGAATTTAGGATCATAAATATAACTAATAAATGGTCTATGAAAAACTAACACTTCCTGTGCATGATTTCAATGTTCAATGCACATCAGATTCAGTTTTATTACACTACATCATGAGGGGAAATACATGATGAACCTCAGCAAAAAAAAAAAACAACAGTCATGACTGCTTTGACTTTGTAGTAGAGGTCTACATGGCACTAATTTGCACAACCCACAGAAATATTTGCAGTACTAGATTGTTTATATTAACAATATCTATCCAGTGCGCATTTGTCCGCTCTTATAATAGTTTCCGCTCTTCTGGGAAGATGTTCCACTAGATTTCGGAGTGTGTTTGTGGAGATCTGTGCTCATTCATCCACAAAGGTGTTAGTAAAGTCAGGTACTGATGTACCTGGGGTTCAGACAGCGTTTCAAATTATTCCAAAGGTGTAAGGTTGAGGACAGAGCTCTATAGCAGGCCACTCAAGATCTTCCAATCCAACAAATGTAATGCATATCTTCACAGGTCTGGATTTGTGCTCAGGGGCATTGTGATGCTGGAACAGGTTTGGGTCTTCTAGTTCAAGTGAAGAGGAAAAAGCCATGCTACCAAATACAAATACAATTGTGTGCCTCCAACTTTGTGGTAACAGCCTGGGAAAGAAGCACATACGGCTGGAAAAATTAAGTGTCCCAATACAATGCGATGTCCTTTGCACCATGTTTGTGTCTATGTAATACCAGATGAGTTTATTGAACAAATTAAAACAAATACAGTCCTTCTAAAGGGGGAAGGGGTTAAAAAGATTGTGTGTGGACAACGCAATTTAAAACATTCCTAACAGAAGTTAATCACTTACACAACACACACACAGAGGAATGTTTGGTCACATGGGAACCTGTTCAATCAACACACATCAGTCAGTGACGTGCTGAGCTGCAGTTATGCTGTACGCGTTTGCAGTAAATGAATAACTGTGATTGCCGGTCCAGAGTGTGTCGCAGAGCAGTGTGCGCGAATACGTTCGTCTGTTGTTCTTTTGTCGAGAATATGGAAAATATCCCTATTACACTGTACGCTGAGGAGACCCTGAACGCCTGGTGCTTTGTGAGAAAGGCCACGGAGGCACTCTGCAATGCAGGACCAGACAAGTTCATGTGGCTTCAACAGCCACGTCAAAAAAAAAAAAAAACCAGAGTATAATATTAACATTTGGCTAATGGCCCTGAAACTCAATCCGCTCTCCGAGAAATGTGAAGGGTGGCTGTTTATTCCAAATCGAGTGCATCAAGTGTGTAAAGCGGCCATTATTATTCGTAATAAAATGTGCTGCGTAAATAATATTTTCTTCTCTAAGGTCAGATAAACGCTGCATACTGTAGCTGACTGTAGTGTGACAGGCGTCAGGTCGTTTAATAGCGCTTATGAAACAGAATCTAAAAAAAGAACGAATGCTCCTTTCCTTTTTTGAAAATGAGGAGGAGGGGGGGAAAAGCACAACAAAAGCCAGCTGTGAGTGCTGTGTGTAGTGTTGCCTGAGTGCTTTGCCCAGGAGAGCAGCGGCACACCCCTGCACTTTTTCCTCCACACATTGACGGCCCGCTTCCTCTCCTGGGCTCCTCTCCTAACCCCGCGGCCCTCCCGCCGGCATTGCGCTTAACTTCCAATTTCCTCCCCGGCCCCGGGCCATTCCCAGGGGGGCGCTTTTTCTCCCGGCATCCCCCTCTTTCACCCCTGGATGCACTCCCTGGGTCTCTGCTGGCGCAGGACCCTCCCCGCTCGGCCGACCAGTTTCTCCTCTTTTTTTTGCAGGCTCGGTTTCTGCTTCTGAAGTTGAAGCGACCTTTCGGGGGAAAGAAACTCGACTTTCCCAACCCACACTTCCTTTCACAAGCTTCCCCCCTCAATAAAAACCTCCCACAACCCACAATCCTGCTCCCTGGAGCTGCCAGGATGGCTACAGATAAACAAAAGAGACATGTACTTTTGCATTATTGGGGCAGATGCAGAATCGTGCATGAAAGACAACAAAAACGTGCTGCAATTCCTCAGTTATAGGAATAAAGGAATTTGTGTTTGCTTGGATTGCGAATTGCTTTTTATTTATCAATTGGGAAATCTTGGGTTTCATAGTCCGAACTAGAATTGTTACGATTTCACAGTCAGGGTACAATCGCCTCGCCAGGGAATTATTCTAAAACACAGATTCCAAACTGAGCCTCCTATTTCACATTTAGTCCCCATTTGCTCTTGTAATAACGTCTATAATATAAAAACCTGGAGTGTGCTTGTGGAGATTTGGGCTCATTCTGGCACAAGAGGCAAAAGTCAGGTGCTGATGTAGAGTGAGGAGGCCTGGGGTGCATTCCAAAAGGTGTTCAATACGGTCAGAGATCTATAACAGGCTGCAGAAGATTCCTTTTTTCCACTCCAATACATGTAAAGCATATCTTCATGAACTTGCTTCGTCATGCTGGAACATGCTGGTTTGGGTCTCCTAGTTCAATTACAGGCCAGATTTAATGCTACTTTATCTAAAGACATTCTATACACTTGTGTGCCTCCAATTTGTGTTTACAGTTTTCTGGAAGAACCACATATGGATGGAAAAGTCAGATGTCCCAATACTTTTGCCCAATACCTATAGTTAAATTGGCTGATTGTTGAACCAACAAACAAACAAACCAACCCAGTTCCAGTTTTCAAGACGCAGCCATAAGGACGAGCCTCGGCTAAATGTGCTGCGTGTTTACTCCTTCAGACCTGGAGCAAACTTGCAAACAGGAACAGGAACTACACAGCAGGACATGAGCACGTCTGAAAAAGGAAATTTACAACCATGATGAAATCTGTTTTTTGTGTGTTTTTAATTCAGGAGTAAATCAGAACAAAATGTTCAAAGGGTCAATTATTAAAGCAAAAAATTACCAATTCCTTGTTAGTTATTAAATGGGGGAGGGGAAGAAAGGTTGCCTCTAAAGCCAGAATAACTTGCTATGCTCTTTAGAAACAAATTAACTCGACTGCAACAGAGATACATATTCCTGGAAACATGAGGTCCTGTGGGTGCACAGACATTTTCTAGCTTCGCTGACAGACAGACTTTCTAGTTTCATTGAAACACACAGAGATTTCTGGCTTTCTGGCGTTCCTGAGCGACAAATGGACACTTTTGAGCTTCACAGAGACAGACATGGACATCATCTAGCTTTAACAAGAGACACTGGAACACTTTCTAGTTTCACCGAGAGACCCATGGATGCTTTCTACCTTCAGCAAGAGACACAGGGACATTTTCTTACTTCACCGAGAGACCCATGGACACTTTCTATCTTCAGCAAAAAACACAGGGACACATTTTAGCTTCACAGAGAGTTTTAATTAACTTTGACTTAATCGGAAGATGAGGAGACAAACTTGTTTCGGTTTGCACGCATTTTCCTTTTTTATCAGTGGCGGCTTTAGTCTGATCTCTGCGATGAAACAAATCAGATTAAAGGTGGCCATGTCTAACGTTAGACGATGCAAACCTACGCCGATAGATTTTATTCCATGTTAATCAACAGTTCACCTGGACAGAAAGTGGGGATGGCATGTCTAAAGCGAGAAAATCGAGCCGAGAGAGAAGGCTTAAGGCTGATGGGAGGAGGAAGGGCTTCCAGAAGGTCATTGTGTGTCTGTGAAGCTAGAAAATGTCCCCATGTGTCACCTAGACACTAAAGCCAAAAACTGACCTCGCTATAAAGACATAAAACATACCTAATGTCTCTCTGTTGAAGCTAGTCTCCCTGTGTGAAGCTAGTCAAGTGTCCCTGTCTCTCAATTAAGGCCAAAAACTGTCCCTGTGTCTCTCAGTGAAGCTGCTGTGTCCATGAGACTTGTATAACTGTCAAACAATCCAGATTTATATATCAGTTGGCACATTTGCCTGTTTTTTGTGTTGGATACGAATAGAGGTCGACTGTACGGGTTTTTCCGCCCAAATTAGAAATCAGTGCAGCCGATGGCCGATATACGATGCTAGTTTTTTTGGCCGGTATGTTTGTCGGCTGATTCTGCATGTTTAACAGCGGCAGAGCTCATCAGCGAATTAGCACACGAGAAAAAAAGGGAACACGCTTGTTGTCATTCTTGCGCTTGTCTTTGCAACTTAACAGACTTGATTGCAAAAAGCTACAGGAATCCGTTAAGATAACGATCGCGGCAGGTGTAAATGATGCTTGCTTTATATATTCACAGTTCTAGTCTTTCTGGTTTCCCTTTGTAGATGAGGAATACAGACTACTGCCACCAGCTGGTGTGGGAGAGTTATGTCTCCCATGCAAGCGCAGAACGTACACGAACGGTTTGGGGAGTCAGATGCACCTGCCTAAAAATCCCTAATTTGCAGCACAATCAGCCCATGGCGATTAATTAAATGTTAAATATCGTCAGGCAGATCACTCGGTTGACCTCTAGTTAGGAATTATTTGTAGCAGTAGTAGTAGTAGTAGTAGTAGTAGTATTAGGTCAACCTCTACAGCATCTATTAATTAAGTCATCCAGAAAAGGCTTGCTGGCATGGTGTAATCTGTGAGATGAGTCAGGAGTCAGGTGGTGGAAGGGTTAACCACTTGTAATAACACCCAGTCCTCCCTACGTGTGTGCTGCAAGATGCTGACGTTGCTCAAAGTCTCCGGTTCTGCTCAGAGTGCTACGCGTCTGGGTGTGAGACCAATTAACAGGATGTAACATGCTTTAATGGTCTAAAACTTCCTCTCATTCATGACTCTCCCAACTGCTCAGAAGCTTAATGTCTTTATGCAGTCCATTTGTTCAGGGCTTAATGTTTCCATACAGGCCATGTCAAGGCAGAAGATGTGCCTTAACCGCCTCTTAACGCTCACGTAAACAGGAGCAGAGGTAGGATTACCAATTAAGGCCTGAGCCTGAGCCGTACAGACAGTAGATAGACAGGATGAAATGCTTTGGAGCACCTGAAAGAAATCTGGAGATGCTCTTTTTCAAAGCGGCCCGAGCGCTCGAGCCCTTGGCAGGAGCCCGGTTTTCTCTTGAAGCACTTAAGCTGGCGAGGCATTCGTTTAGGCT